>NW_024882794.1:0-190155 GCF_019059575.1 Amphibalanus amphitrite | reverse complement strand
ATGTGTGGCAACGCCAACAACTTCGAGACGCGCAAGGATTGTGAGCGACGCTGCCGACCAAGACGCGCTAGGATGAAGAGGAAGAGAGGAAGAGGTTGTCGATTCGTTCCTCGCTATGAAGTACTGAAGAGAAGGAGCTGTTTGCTTGTTTCACGTAAGGACAGAAGGGAAAACGTTAACCAGTCAAAGTGCGTTCGAAGGAAGAAACAAGGAGCATGTATCATCCAGGATACCGTCGGAATAATGCGAAGACGCCTGCGGCAAAATGTTGTGACGATAGTGATGCAAAACGTACGAGCGAGTGGTGGAAAAAGCGAAAGGGGAGATCGGGATTCGGGGAAGGCCGGTACGTCGCATGAGCCATGGCGAGAGAAAGATGAAGAGGTTATCGTCGGAAATTATAGGAGAAAAAGGATCGTGGGGTGGCGACGGAGTGGGCAATGGCGACAAAAAAGACTTATTTCGCGACAGACTGAACGGTATGAAAGGGTGGAGTGCTGCTACACCTATGTACTTGTTACCGTTCCTGTAAATGGAGCTGCAAACTGTAGGCGTTAAGAAGGTGAGACAAGGGATGAGACGGTGAGACAATGTGAGCGCGCATATCGCGACTATGTGAAGCAGGCACAATGCCATAATCTATACGGCATGAAAAGATAGTTTATTTTGAGCTATGTTCCCGGTGTAACGGATTCAGGCGTACAATTGGCATAAAATCAGACGTGCGATTGACAAAGGGACTAAATGAATGCTTATCTCTATATTAACGAGACATAATTGAATATGAATTAGTACCTTGCTATCGGCATTAATTTGAGTTGTAGGTGGTGAATAAGCGGAATCGGGTTGGCACGATGGAAGTAAGGGGTCCTCAAGGTGTTGAGCATTTATGCATTCATTCTGCTGTCTAATAAACGATCTCGCGGGCCACCGTGTTTCGTGACGAGTTTGACGCATGTGTTAGGCATATCAGCACTGGTATAATTACGAGTATGCACATAATCACCGTTATAATGTTGAGCTAGAATGCTGAACACAAATCGTCCGGAGCTATTCAGTATTGCAATGTGTAACATCCCTGCCTTACGCGCATAATGCGTTCACCGGCCCACGAAAAAATATATGTATAGGCGTGATAAACCCGAAAAAACAGTAGAACGTTCTTACCTAAGCTATATTTTCGGACCAAAGATAGATTCGAGCCACAAGCGACAGTCATAAGGTACCTATGCCGCTGCCGCCATGCATACGCCAAAAGACTGCTTCAGCGTTGCGAACGATAGTATAACACACCGTATCAGATCAAATTGGACGGATTTGATAGCTGCACGTGCAGCTTGGACAACACTCGTAAACGTGACAACATTGCGATAGCCTCTCACAAAAACGCATCTATAACACTTGGGTCAGGTGGCGGAGGGGGGGGGGGGGGGGGGAGGTCTGATGAAACACCAGTCTTCGGTCTATCTCCTAGTTCAGACAAAAAGTACCACTGGGGGCGAGATGACCTTATTTACGTCACCTCAACTTGACATACGTTCGGACTTCGGAAACGTATATAACGGCATCCGGATCTGGTCCCGGATTCGTATCCATGTCTGAATCCAAACAACATGACAATGGACATTCTATCCACATACGAACTGTTTGGTCTGACATCACTTCGCTGTAATGCCTATGAAATACAACATACGTAAACTATCAGAAAGAAGCAATGACAAAAGGACACCTTATCCCTATTGATTTAAATAGTAGAACCTACCCGAAAAAGAAAAATGGTGGTTGAGATAATACAAGAAAGAGGACATATGAGTAAAAAACGTCAATTACAAAAGCGCGACACCAATTAAAGTTCACTTCTGTGTTCACTATTCAGTATGACTAAAAGTAAACCATTTCCGCCGTTGTATGCATCGTTTACCCAACAGGTGACTCTGAATGACATCATAGTTCATACTTCATAGTGACGTCACGGTAACCATGTTTGGGTTCCCGTTCTGTGGTCGTCCTATTCACTAGTGTGAGAGATTCATAGCCCAGACACCGATCATCTTATGACGTCATAATTCGGCACTAACCACATCACAATTCAATGCACCCAATGCCCCATCACCACGGCCACCAATGACGTCATCATCACACTGACGCCACGGATCGAGTCCCTCAATGACGTCATCATAGCTCAGTGTGACGGCTGAGTATCTTATCCTCCAGCATCACCTGTAGCTTTTCCACGTGCCTCTCCTGATCCTTGATCTTCCGATCAAATACCTTACGTCCCTCTGGCGGCAAAAATAGATACAAACACGTCAAACGACGAATTGCTCAACTGTTTGGAACCGCTTCAAAAAAGGTATAGCCCACCGCTAAAGTAATGTGTGGTTTTACCAATCTCAACGGATGGCTTTGACCGACGATTTTTAAATGCGGACTGATTGAAAAGAAGACGTCAATAGATAAAGTTGTAGCTGCAAGGTTGAAGCTACATGTAAGCTACATTTAAAGTCTCGTTGCAGTCTGGCTGATCGTTCCTAGGCTTCAGAAGCAGAACATACCCATGACTGAAACCACACATTACTTCTGCTGTGGACTGTACAGATCGTTTGTTAGAAACAGCGTGAATAGAGGAACATTTCAACCGGGTTGATTTTTAAAAGATACGTAGCTTACTGTGGGAACAAGGTCACATGGGACTTTTCCACCAATGGCGTCACAAGAGGCACACTCCGCGTCAGTTTCACTGTCGAGGCAGAACAAAACCACAAACCACCTTCAAAATAACAGATCGTTACCTCTAGAGCTCACGTGGATCCCGTGTCCCTAACATTAGATCATTCACTAAGATTTATGCAGGGAAGATATCTTATCTCGAAATGACTGTTAGCACCATAAAGCGTCGATCCCACCATTAGTGGCCATTGTAAATAACATACGCTATCATAATCTGATAGGTGCTGAAAACACTGCACACGATTCGAACGTAAGTAACTCAAATAATAAACCCGTAAGCAAATGTCAAACGCAAAGTATACGAATACTGCATGGGCGAGCGGGCAATAGCAAAAAATATTGCCCGATGTGACGTCACTGTCGCCCGAGGGTGAAGACCGAAACAAGTGCTATTGCCCGAGGCGAAGCCGAGGGCAATAGCACTTGTGGAGGTCTTCACCCGAGGGCGACAGTGACGTTACAGAGGGCAATACTTTTGCTATTGCCCGCTCACCCATGCAGTATTCGTTTTATTACATGGCCAACTCTCGGCATCTTTACTTAGTATTCATTCATCCCGTAATAAAAAATATCCAAACACAAAAATCATGGTACAATTGAATGTATTGGATATACAATCATAGCCACGTCACATGTCTACGGCACACACTTAGTTGCTTTACATGTTAAAGTTGAAGATGCAGCCTGTGAAGAGCTGGCCGCCGCCGGTCTGAGGCTCCACTGATGTAGATACTGTGGATGTCGTTGCATCTCCCACGAGGCTGAGCGTTCTGCTCATACTCCTCAGTTGATCGTCCGAGACCATCTTGGCGTAGTGTTGGAGAGACGACAAGGACTTGTGGCCGCTGATTTGCTGTTTGTGTCGACCCTCGAACCCAGCGTGGTCCAGGCTGGTTATGGCTGTAGCCCGGATGCAGTGGTTGGTGTAAGTGGTGCTCAGTCCGGCGTCCTTGCACACGAAATCAAACTGCTCACGTCCTTCCTCACGAAATCACGAAATCAAACTGAACAGTCTGAGAAAACGACGATAAAATTACGACATTTGAATTTTTGTTCAAACACCACTGCGCGAGCAACTTACTATTGACCGTTGACATGGCAACCGCTTCTCACCTTCAGAAAGGTCAGTAATCTGATGCCGGGCAATAGTAAAAAATATCTCATGCCAAATTAACACAGGAGCCATGTAATAATAAGTACTGACTGGACATTAGCTAAACCTGCTTGGACAATGGGACTTATGTAAGAAATAAAGTTAATGATAGGTATAATAAACATGATCAAGATTCAAGAACAAAGGTCCGAGTCTCAAAACAAAACATTAGAGACGAGAAATAATAAAGAAATGTCTTCGCTCCCAGAATCAGACCCTGATCTCTACTATCAATATTGACATTGCCCACTGAACTGAACAGATCAACTTATGATGGTACAATTACGCACACTTTGTGATAACTGATACATCAATATAGTCCGATTTTTTAGCCTGTCTCATCACTGCAAGTGCATAAATCAGTACCGCACGAGTCGGGCCATTGCAATGAATAGAGTCAAAATAAATATCAAGATTAAAATGAAATTTTCCGCTAGCCGGTGTTCAAGGTATGAAGGTTTCACGTGGGCTTTTCATTAGAACGCTTTCACTGGCGGTCGCAGCCGCTAGCAAAAGGGGGGGGCCAAAGTCACACTCGCGGGACATAACATTTGTCAGACTCAGTCACCGGAGGGGGGGGGGTGATCGGCTATTTTTTTTTTACGTCCACGAGGCGCCGCGCAGTTGGCATTACTTATGCTTCATCCACCTCATTCTTGCGTGAAATCTTAAAGCTCAATTTAAGGCGAAAGCACCAGTTCCAATTCCCGTCCCACGGTGTTTCCACCGGTCGGGCCACTGCACCATGGCGACGGAGCGGTGTAGCATATATGTACTGGAAGGTCAGGCACGCGGATTCATGACCTTACCACAATAAAACAATTCGGAAAAGTACAGATACCTCTTGCTTTGAACAAGCATGTGAAACCCAGAGAGCATTTTCAGACTATGACATTTACCCATATAGTTGTTTGGCGGCGGGAGAGAATAGGCACACCGACCTCTGGAGACCCCCGGCCCCACAGGTTCCTGGTTTTCAAAATTGGCATCTGAGGGCCGCGCGCGACTCGTGCGGGGCCTCGCAACGGCTCTATTGGGGCTCACTCAATCTGCCTTATAGTCCTAGTGCTAAAAAGACTGGCACTGAGCCCTAAGGACTTCATCAGTCTCTGCCAGCCTCAGGACCCACACTGGCTCATGGGGTCCCGACGTCGAAATATGAAGGAATCTGCGCGGGACCATCAGGACGTAAAGTAATCTCGATCAGGACCAACGTACGGCTGTGCAGGAGTCTGCGTGAGCCCTGTGATCTTCAGAAGCCCACCCATGTATGTTTTCACTTAGAGGCCAGTTTAGGGCCCTCAGAGACCAGTACAGGGCCTGCAAACTGCAAAGGCCAGTAGTTTGAGACCATCAGAGACCGAGTTGGGCTCTCAGAGGCTTATGTGGGTCCTACTCATTACAGGCCAACATGGGGCCCTCAGAGGTCAGCGTGGGGCCCTAAAAGATCGGAATGAGCCGTCGTTGGAACCCAGAGGCCAGCAGAGTGCCCTCAAAGTCCAAGATGAGCCCTCCTCAGAGGCCAATGCAGGCCCTTAGAGGCCAGCATCGGGTCTTCAGCAGCCAATGCGGGGCCCTCATTGGCACCTAAATGTTCGTCTTGGGACACCAGAGATAGCAATAAGGCCACTAGAGACCAGTGTGAGACCCTCAGGGCTTCTGACCACCGGGCTTCTGAGGTGCACAGCACCAACCCATGCGGTCTTACTTTAGTGTCGTAGAGCCGCGCTCATTTGGCAGGGCCCACCCGCCACTGGGAAGAGGGTCTCATGCCAGCCATTGCTGGGCCTACGAGAGCCTCAAGTAAACCCACGCTGATATTCCATATAAGATCCTGCCATACTCGTGAACCGGTGCCAGCGACGCTGACCGCCAAATTGACAGAATGCGAAACTGAGCCCACTCATGAGTGAAATTTACGTCCTTTGATGGCGCAAGAAAGAAAATGAAACATGCAAAAAGCTTTTCTAGGACTTTTGTTCGATCTGAAAGGTGGGGCCAAAAGATAGTATGGCCCCACCTTTCAGCACCAAAGGGGGGGCCATGGCCCCCGTGGCCCCCCCCCCCTGGGACCGCCTATGAACGCTTTCAACGACTAGACATAGTTAAAAATCGGACTATAATCCGGCCCGGAGCGGCCCCCACCAGTCGGCACCAGTTCCATCCGGTACATACCAGTTTTATCCGGTAAATCGTCGTCGTCGGTGTGCCGATGACGTCCATCTTTGGACAGCATGTCCATCTGAACGTGACGGAGTTTCTGCAGTCGCTGCTCGTAATGTTTCAGCTCCGTCTGAGTGTGGGGGGGGGGAGGAGGGATACATTAACGTCAGCGACTCACGTTATCAATAATTTCGGTAACACGATCATTGATCAAACAAGAGACACGAGATCACCATACATAATCAACTAAATGCGCATCAGGAACGGATTTTCCTATTCGCTCAGCAATGATTGTGATTCGTTTGTACCTAATACGGATCTAGTCTGCTCATGTATCCCTGCCTCCTCGGTCACTACTCATAGAAAGACAGACATACCGTAAGATAAGACAGCGAAGCAGGGTACAGAATCAGACACAGACAACAAGCAGACGAAAATTGACTGACAATTAACACACTGATTAATAAATCATTCAGTGAGACAAGTACTAAGCCAGACACAAAAACAAATACAGTATAATCCGCTTCATAAGTTATCGGATGATTAATCCAATACCTAGCTTATTGTGGCCACTTCAGCAGGCGCCGCTCATGTATTTCTTCATAGAAGCATAACAGCAGACTTCGGTCAATAAAGACAACGCTGACTAAATCCAAAACGTCGTGTCACCACGCTGTATTCATTAAGCGGATTCCACTGCACACACAAGTAAAAAGACAATGACTCACCCATAACGACTCGAGCTCCTCGGCTGTGAAGTCTCCTTTTCTGGCCATCTGCCACAGTCCATCCACCTTGGGCTCCATAAAGTCTCTGCCATCGGGTCCACTGATACTTGCCACGTGAAGCCGGTCGTAGCCACGGCTAAGTTCTTCATGGAGATCACTGCGGGGGAGAGGTGAGAAGGGTGGCTGGGTGAGAATCTCGAGCGAGAGAGAGAGAGAGAGAGAGAGAGAGAGAGAGAGTGAGAGAGTGAGTGAGTGAGTGAGTGAGTGAGTGAGTGAGTGAGTGAGTGAGTGAGTGAGTGAGTGAGTGAGTGAGTGAGTGAGTGAGTGAGTGAGTGAGTGAGTGAGTGAGTGAGTGAGTGAGTGAGTGAGTGAGTGAGTGAGTGAGTGAGTGAGTGAGTGAGTGAGTGAGTGAGAGAGAGAGAGAGAGAGAGAGAGAGAGAGAGAGAGAGAGAGAGAGAGAGAGAGAGAGAGGAGAGAGAGAGAGAGAGAGAGAGAGAGAGAGAGAGAGAGAGAGAGGAGAGAAAACGGCCGTCACCCAAGGATTAAGTTCACTAGGGAAGTAGAGACAGACGGTACGCTTCCATTCTTGGATCTAAACGTCAGGAGTAGAGTTGCAAAATTTCCCTACCGCACTACCGGCATGCCGGTAATTTTTCACTACCGCAGGTTTTTTCGTGGTATCTGGCATGTCTTGCCGGTAGCATGCCGGTATTTTTGATTTTGCACAAAAAAATTATCAGCATATGATTCAAGCTTTGGACACTAAAAGAGGCTATTGAATTGTAATAAGTTGGACAATGGGTGGCTGTTGGGTGGGGCGGTTACTGAAATTGCCAAAATGTGGCATCTCATGTAGGGGTAAGCCAGAATCAAGAATGCAGGTTTTTTAGTATGCCGGTAATTTGGCGGTTTTTTTTGCTTGGGGCGTGGTAGCATGCCGGTATCCCAGAAAATGTTTGTGGGGCGGGGCGGTGCCGGTAGCAGCCCATTGGGAAAACTTTGCAACTCTAGTCAGGAGGTCTGGGGACAGATTCGTCACCTCTGTTTTCAGGAAACCGTCTTTCACTGGACTAGGTTTGAGCTTTTTTAGCTTTATTCCCAAGGCGATCAAGGCGGCAGTATTACAATCGGCCATCCACAGAGCTTACAAGCTATGCTCCAGTTATCAACTTTTTGATTGTGAGCTTAACTTCCTGAGATCTTTCTTCAAAAATAATGGTTTTCCTTCTCCTCTTATCCATTTTGAAGTGAGGAAATTCCTCAACAAACAATACGATCGGGTACCAGTATCTTTTGATGTGCCCAAGCTCAGCAAATACGTGACTTTCCCGTACCTTGGAGAACAGTCTCAAGCTTTAAAACATGCTATTACCGATATACTGACTACCTACTACCCCTATGCTCAATTTCGTATCGTTCTGAGGAACCGGTTGACGATAGGCTCTTTTTTCAAATACAAAGATAGAGTTCCAAAAATGTGCTGCTCTGGCGTGGTATACAAATTCTGTTGCCCCTCGTGCGGGGGGTCGTACATTGGTTCTACCAGTGCACGCCTTAACACCAGAGTAAGCCAGCATTTAGGAATCTCTGAGAGAACGGGTAAAATGCTAACATCTCCTCCCCAGTCATCTGTTAGAGATCATTCAGATGAGTGTGACACCCGCTTTTCAATTTCGGATTTTCAGATACTAGGAAGACCGCCTACAGCTATGGACCTTAGAACGCTCGAATCTTTGTACATACATAGGGAAAAACCAAGCTTAAATGGCAAAAATCAGCTGTGCCCCTTCAGATTGTTACATAGACAATGTCCACCACCTGGTGCTTTATTTTTGAAGTGCCTTGAGGTATGAAGCACCTGAGTTTTTGGCATCTTTTTTCAAATAGGTCAGTGAGAGTCTCAAGCGATTTTAAAAAAGACTGTAACGATTGATCCGAGTGTTGCAACGATGTAGCGATTTCTCCATTTCTTTTCTCTCGGTAAGAAAACTTCTACCACTGAGCCATATCCCACGTTCGGCGTCTCTCGGACGACGAAGATTCTACGTTGTTCGGCCAATCCCGTTCCATAACCGCAGCCAATTACTCACTTTATCCGTGATTTGTAGTCTGCGTGTGACTTGTTCCTCTTTAGGTTTTGCGACGGTTTGACATCCGATCTGAAACATAACCAGGTCAGGTCAGAGCGTGAGGTCATCGTCACGATGTGACGTCAATGAGTGACGTCATACCTCGACCATGGATGAGATAATAATGGATTGGTGTCTTCGCAGTTTTTGGCGACATTGAGCTCAGGCCTGCCATCTAGCGGGAGAATTGTCGTAAGTTAGGAGCAAGCCGAGTGAACGCCGCTGATTAGCATTGTGACACACGGGAGTGTGGTGTAGTAACAGGCTTGTTGTGCAATTTTTCAAAAGGTTATGTCTTTATATGTCAGTAAAAGCAAAGAAATTAGTAGATTTATGTGCAGGGTCAGTAATAAGATAAGCAGTTCCATGTTATTTCCTCATTAAATCGTGAAACAGGGAGTTATTGGAGACTTCGCCAGCACGTGCCGTTTTCGCTATTTTTCACATGAGTATTTACTTGGCCTAAATCAAACAAATTGTCCGATAAAAGAACAAAACGAACGTAAATACTATCTATAAGTCTAATGAAAAACTTAAACGGAATTGCTAACGTCATTGCCGCTCAATATGTCATTCAAGACGCTCTATGAAAAGGACCCAACCGGGGGTGCGTAGTCGATGAAATTTCAGCAACTTTGGCTCCAACTCCGATTCCGGTATCCAAATATCGACTCCGACTCCTCCGGGCAGAACTGTCAATTCACACAGACTCCGACTCTGACTCCGACTTTGCAGCCCTGGTAAGTCTGTGGAGTGATGACTTTTCAGTGACGTTCGACTCATACTCGGGCTACAGCTTTTAAAGATCAACCGACTCCGAGTCGGAACAGAACCGCTGGCTCTGACTACAACTTCGCAGCCCTGGCCCAAGATAGCCGCTTAAAACAACTTTTTGTGTGATCTTCGTACATTGTTAATGTTATTTTAAACAAGGGGTGGAAAAGGGAGACGAAGCCTTCGCAAACAAGGATCTCCTGTTGCGAATCAATCAGCTGCTGGAAAAGAAAGGCATAAACACCACGCATCTCATTTCATCGTTTTCCTAACAGCTCTGCACCAATGTAAGCACTGATCAATGCAGTGCGAGCATCGATGTGACATTTGTGTACCAAGTTTGAGTGTTATCCGCCCAGCCGTTCTTGAGATATGGAAGCGGCACCCCGCACGTGCGCACGTGCAGTAGCACCCCCATAGTGACACATGGAAATGCATTGGCCACTGGGTGCCTAACTATTGACGAAGTTTTACTGTAATTGGCCCAGCCATTGCGGAGTTACTTTATGTGGAACAGTTTTGACACCCCTAAGTTGGCACGTGACACGTGCCGTAACATTAACTAAGATGAAGAAAATCGGGCGAAATTCGGAGAAGAAGGAATAAGCCTACCAAATATGTGACATATTGTTAAACTGCTGTACCATTGTGAGTAAATGACCATATAAAAGGTCGTACAAGCCGATGGGACTGGGCGTTTCAATACACACCGTCTTACGCATTTTATTTTCGTTATTACCTAAAGGCTGCTTGACGTTTTTGGCTTTCAAGCATTTAAGACGTTTTTTGTCGTCTCAGGTCCAGTGAGATTACCTCCAACTCGTGGGAATATGCACTTCAAGCCAACTAACACACCACACCCACGTGTGTCATAATGCTGAGAGATGGCGTTCACTCGGCTTGCTCCTAACTTACGATAATTCTCTCGCTAGATGGCAGGCCTGATCCCAATGTCGCGGATCCCAATGTTAATTTCCACGAGACACCAATCCAGTGTTATATCATCCATGCCTCGACGATGTATGTCGAGGTATGAACGTCATTCATTGCCTTCATTTATAATCTTAACCACTCTCGTTCGGATGAGCGAAAACCAATTATCAAGAGACGGGGGACACAAGAGCAGAGAAAATACGTATAACAAACGGACCTCAAATAAATAAATGCTGAGCGAATAGGAAAACCCGTTTCTGGGTCCAATCTTACCAAATGCCGTGAACGCGCATTCACGGCATTTGGTAACATTCAGAACTATTCCACATTCACTTATTCATTCGTTCAAGCAACATTCATATCATTGGCGCAAAATCATTGGACAAGATTAGCTGGATGTAAATGAAAAGGATATATTTGATATCAGTGACGTAAACTCCGGGCAGTGTTGCCAAATCCTATTTACGGCATTGGCAAGATTGGGCCCTGATACGCGCTTACCGACCCATGTATAAGGTATGTAACCACGGTCATAGACATAATTAATGCTGAATTTTAGTTAGCTGATCGGAGTCAGCTAAGTTATCACTAGCTAGTAGCTATGTTCCCATGCCACAAGTTAAGCCGATTTTGCAAAATGGATTTGCTCCATCCTAGCATTTAGGCAGCATTTAAAAATGTAAATATAGGATTAGGTGCTAGCTAAAACCAAACATACGCTCGTTTTTTTTTGCATAAGGTGAATAGTATCCGAGAAAAACGCACGTGGAATTTCTCTTCATCGATTTAGACGTGTCATGGAAACGAAGTAACTGTCAGAGCGGGTTTATTATCTTATAAAGAATATATATTCTTGGACGATACCGCGAAAACGAAATATTACTATCGAGAGTTTTTAAAGAATTTCATGCACGAGGTCTTGGCCGAGTGCATGACATTCTTTGAAAACTCGAGATAGACATATTTCGTCGCGGTCAAGGCCCTAAAACATAGGTCGCGGCAGAGTCCTAGATATTATTTCCTGTATGTTTCATAATATCGTTCGTTATCCGCATGAAAAGGCCGAAATTTGCCGAAATAAAATACAGTTAGTTACATGAAGTACACGTTGGGTACTGAAATACAGGCAGTCCTAATTACTTGACAGTACAGTAAAGCCTACAAATTTCCTTTCAAGCAGAAGCTCCAGATGAAATCAAGCTATACAAGAAAACTATCCAAAAAAACATCTCGTGCAAAGCTTCTTGGATGGCTGGATTGCATTGCAAGACTGCATCAAACATACAGGAAATGCGATTCTCTAACAGATAATTCGATCTATTGAGCAGAAATCTGTCAATAGCAGACTATCAGGGTCGTATAAGGATACAATGTGTCGGTCTCAGCCATTCGCCCTAACATCTAAAACCCCGTTTCACGGCACACCGCTACCCGCATTATATGGTACTACCGCTTAGGTTTCTAATGGATACATAAAACAACTTTGCCATTTCGCTTACATTTCCTAGAAAACCAAGGCGCTAGTACTACTAATGGGTAGCAGCATGCCGTGAAACATAACCAGGGCGAAGCCGTTTAGTCGTCGTTAATCATCAGTAGGCTACCAGGTTTCTCGGCTTCTCATTGGTCGAACTCACTTAAGGTCTGAGCAGTACACCAAAAAGAAACCAAGAAAAGCCAGCTAACAACCTCCTGTATGGGGAAACCGTGAGCATGCTGGACGCTCGTTAAAAAAGCAACGAACAGCAATCGAAGAAATTTGACTGCGAGAAGTCATCAAACGGCTTCCAATGACGTCATCAAACGACTTCCGATGACATCACAGACTCACTCGTGAATGTTGTTGGACATCTCCTCCTGCTGTTCGCGCGCCTGATGGTGTTCCTCCACCAGTAGGTGATACTCGTCCACCCGATCCTGATGGTGTTGAAACTCTTGCCGTAGTGCCTTCAGCTCCTCCTCTGTGGAGAACAGCTGAGGTTTTAAATCTGGTGCATCGTAGCTCAGACAGTTAATACACACATAATACATGGTAACACAGCACAGCTTACACAAATGTAAGATGCATAACAGTTGTGTCGGTCCATTCATCTAATATCGGTCCTAGGAAATACAATCTGACCGGACAAGAGCAGCCAGCCGGATTTCAAAGCGACCGGCCACACCATTCTAGAAGACATATCTCACACGTCCTACATTCAAGCTGGAAATTTAGCAAGACTAGGTGTCATAGTATATATTTTTTCAGCAGCACAGCAGCTTTTAAACTAGAGACGGACCAGAAAAAGCCGTACCAAAATGAAGCCTCCTGCAGATGTGCACCACAGCGGCCTCGCCTGGATATAACTCACGTGAAAAGCCCGACTTTTCCGCCTTCTCCCACAGCCTGTTTAGTTTCTTGTCCTTGAATAACCGATGCATCGTGACTTTCGGCGTGGGTGTTGGTGTGTCGGCGGCGGCGGCACGGGCAGGTCCAGAAGGGTGATAGCGGGCCAGGCCGTATCGGTTGAGCGTTTCTGAGGACACACAGA
Source organism: Amphibalanus amphitrite (assembly GCF_019059575.1). Lineage (NCBI taxonomy): Eukaryota > Metazoa > Arthropoda > Thecostraca > Balanomorpha > Balanidae > Amphibalanus > Amphibalanus amphitrite. The sequence continues at coordinate 177,014 of NW_024882794.1, read as the reverse complement.
GGCGATTGGTTGGGTTAGATGAGAAGTAGTGGGTACTGGGTAGTGAAGCGTGAGGTTAACACACAAAGAATGGAAGAGAAGGAATCCGTTCCACTCTGTACATTTATTATCGGGCCATTCCATATGGCAGGGTAATGCTAGGCCTGAGTCAAAATGCATAAATGAGGTATCGTTAAAAGGAAAAAATGACCAAAGAATCATGATGAACACTTATGAGCTGACATAATTAAAAACACATTCCCAGTAAACGTAAAATCTCTGCTCGCGTTCCGGAGCTACTGACCACCGACGACAGGCGCCTGAAAGGCGCCACGTGCGCCTGAAAGGCGCCGCGTATCGGCGTGAAATTTGGCATGCCGAATCTGTGGGCGTGGGCGGCCTTTGTATTAAAATTTGGGTGTGATCGGCCAGGGGTGCGCCGTCGGCACGCGCTCGCGTGCGCCATAGGGTTAACACGGGAAACGGTCAAATCGAAGATCGGGCGAAAACCGGCCTGCGGCGCCCACTTCCCGGGCCCAAAACTCGGCGACAGATTGCCGTAGCGAGGTGGGGTTGCCACCACTGGATAGAGGAGAGATGGGCCTAGCGTATTGATATGGTTTCATAGCATAGCACGCGCCACGTGCAAGGCAATACCCCCGGTTGTGAAAAAATGACCGATTTCGTGCTTTGTGACGGGAAAATCGATGCCGCTGGAAAACGGCTTGACGGAATGAAATCGGTGTTGTATCATCTTGCAGGCAAATGTACGTATAATCAGAGGAAAGGAAACAAAAAGTGATGATCCGTACCATTTCCTTAATAATGAAAAATTAATTTGAAAATTGAATTCGCGCGGAGCACGATGTCCTTTACAACATCAAAACGTATTGAAAACGCTGACCAATCGCTATGAAACCTACATATTCGGAAAGAGCATTCTTTTCTGACCAATATCCACCCAAAATATTATCGAAAAGTCAATAAACTTTTGTGAAAATGACTCAAACAGACGACCGTGTTTTGTTAACGTTACCGGTATTTTTCTACAAAATCCAGGACTGGATATATCCAAAACGAGCAGTGAGAAGCGAGGTGCTTTAACCCGCGACCGCCTGGGGGGGGGGGGGTCGGATCCGACCCCCCCTCCGTTTTTCTTAAATAACTCATGAACCGCCTGCGTTATCAACTTGAAACTTGGCATACCTTCTCCCCCATCAATTTGACGTCTCCTGTGCAATTTTTAAGAAAAAATTTCAAAATTTTTTGAGATATATCGATTTTTGTGATGTAACTACATGGCGTTTTCAGTCAAAAAATGGTAAATGTTTAAAAATTCGCCAAAAATCGAGGTTTTAAGCAAATTGCAAATTAAGGACATGAAAAGACGCAGCTCAACGAGTTCTTTAAAATGGCTATCTCGGATTTTCCATAAAATGCGTTTTTCACCCCTAAAAATTCAAAAAACTAATTTTTTTGGAAAACAGCTAATAAAATCCCAAATTTTGAGAATTTCCAAAAAACCGGAATATATGTTATAGAGCTCTATTAGAACATTAGATGTCCCAAATTTCAACTTTCTATCTTGATTTTTGACCCCCAAATTGTAAAAAAATAGCTCCAACATGCATAGGGCATGGTGACGTCATAAGCATTTTCGCGAATTAGAGGCACTTCTGAACATCGCATGTGAAAACAAATGGCACCACTAGATTCCTGGGACAAAGCTCGTCTAGAAAAGTGCATTTTTATGTCAAAAATAAAAAGTTGAAAAATTGACCTTTTTTTCTCAGCTCTCGTTTAGTTATGTATGGTATAAACGATTTTTTATGCTTTCAATGCACACTTATCACCAGCACAGTGACTTGGGGTCACATATAACCATTATCATCGGATTTGGCGTGAAAAATAAGCCATAAAACATGTGTCGCACGCCCATGTAGCAAAAAGTGAAAACCGTGACCTTTCGTGACCTGACCTGACCTTGACCCGTACTTAGTATGACCCCTATACGCACATGGTACCTTCACTAGGTCTTTGAGGTCATTTGTGGTGAGTTTCGAGCAGCAGCTATCGATTCCGCTGTCCGTAAGCCTAATCATGCAAAACCCCTGAATTTGACCTTTGACCTGATCTTGACCCGAAAGTTGACCTCAATCTTAAAATCTTAAGAGTGTCTCGTAGAGACCTTTCGAACGCCGCCTCGCGGGGCTCGATACGACCATTGGTTCTCGAGATAACAGGGGGGGTCGGATCCGACCCCCCCCCCCCCAGGCTGTCGTGGGTACGGAAATAGCCCAGGCGGTGCCGGGTTAAATATGACGTGATAAGAACACCAATCCTATTGGACGGTACTGGAAAATTCTGGGAAGTACAGAGTACACACCACCGGTACCAATTAAACAAATATAGTAAACGCAAGCGTTAAGTCACGTCATGATTTCTGAGTATTCGACCAAAACGTGATATCTTTAAAATCATATAAAATCATAAAACAGCTCTGTACAGACATGTCGTAAGCGCCATTGGACTGCCAATACCATGAGCGATCAAATGACAATATTCGATTTTCGATGATCGTTCTACATTTTCCAAAATCATGAACTGAATCTTGGCAGTGTATCGTAAGAACTTCACGACCATGATGCACATATTTTTTAAAACGATCTTTTTTTCGACACAACACGAACTCGTATGATAAAATTAATGTCACCATCATGTTCTACGCCAAAGTACCCATAAAACATGTGTTCTATGCTGTGAATACCAGTTTTGGTTTTCGGTGATATAGGATGCCTACCTGAATGATGTGACCTTGACCCCAACCTATGCTTGACTGACTCCAAGATGGATGTGACATTCGTGTAGCACTTCTATGAAAGATGACAGTTTTGACAGACTTTATGAAGAGATACGCCCAGTGCGAGGTTCGAAAGTTCATGCTACTGAAAGCCCAATTTCAAGAGTTTGACCTGACCTTGACCGGACCTGGATCTCAAAATTCAACTTTCAAATACTTATCGGCAGCGTCTCGTCGCGTTCTTTCGTTTGGCGCCTCGCGCGTTTCGCTGCGCCTATTGGTTCTCGAGTTATCGGCTGGGGGCGTTTAACGCCCCCCCCCCCCATGCAAACGGCGGATGGCGGAATACCCCAGCAACTGCCGGGCTCCGGCGTTCACACTGCGGCTGACATAAAACAAGCGCATTGCTCGTGGCAAGAGAATGCAAATGCTTTCATATTTTTAGATTCTAGATATCACCGCTGACTTTCTGGATCAAGTCAATCTCAATGACCTATTTGCCAGGAAAATCAGGACCTGCTAGATTCTCCTAGAGAGAAGCAGATGAATCCTTTCTAGGGTATTTTGGGGTCCCGATTTTCTGAGTTTCACACTAGTTTTATTTGATGTCATTTGTGCATTTGGGGTAGGTTGGATGCAGGTCACTTTAGGTCAACCTGCATTTGTCACACCAGTTCTTCTTGGCTAGTATTTGCCATCAGTTAGGTATGCCTCAGTCACACATTATGTAGTCTCCAAAAGTAGTTCTCAAATCCTCAAATGAATGCTTAACTTGTTATTGGCTCTGAAAACTACTCAAATAGGTAAGCATCAAATATTTAAAAGTTAACTGATGTGACAGTGGGAAAGACGTGCAAATTATGGAGACAAGTGTCAGGCGCACATTCCTACTTGCCAGGCATGCATTCCCATCAAACTGGGCGCACCTTGGATGTGCACATGCCACAGTTTTCCTTGCCAGTCTAGCATTTGGTAGGTAGGTACTATCAAATAATTCAGGGTGGAGACAATATCAATCTTCTTGAAGCTATTCTCTGTGTCTGTAGGACCAGGACCAAAAGTCACAATGCCAACACTGTACAATGTACACTCCATGTCCCTAGCTCACCAAGAAGTCTAGTGCGCAGCTGTGCCTCCTTCAGTCCATCTTTGTCGCCACCCTCGTTCTTCAGTCTCTTCCACGTCAGCTCCTGCTTGTCCTGCAGCACGAGCTCGTCCCGCAGCGCCTCCAGCTTACCAGGACTGAGGACCTGCAGAAAGATACTCTTTGTCAGGGACATGCGTGTGGCAGTAGTAGCTGGGATAATCGAATGAACAGTGTGGTGAATGTACAAAATATGCAAAATCAAATTAACATTGTTAGATATAACACTGAACATCCACCTCAATTCTTAATACAAAATACATACCTTCTTAGCCTTATTCCATATCTGGTTTATCTTTGCCATCCTGAAAGGCAGATCTTCCCTATCTTCCATCCAAATGCTCGTGCCTTTTTTCTGTTTAACCCTTTGAGGGTCATTAGCTTCTTTACTGTATTTGTTTTCAGCTAAAGTACTTGTCACCAGTAAAAAGATAAATATTGCGATGGTTCTCATTTTTTGCGCGAATAAATTTTTTATCAGCACAGAGGAAAACAAATGGATGTGAAGTATGAACGAGTAATGCACACAAATGCCAGTTACGTAAAAACAACTCCGAGTGTGGGCAGTGGCTTGGGCAGTGACACACTATCTGTTCAAATTTACTTGACTTGAATAATAAGCACAAATGAAGGTGCGACTTTTCTGCTGATTCAGCTTACGAAAGAAAAATGAACATGATAATATTGAAATAGCGGCGTCACATATGTCTCAAAATGATTTGTTATTCCATGTTCGATGAACTGGGAATGCAGAGAAACTTCGCGTTTGAATAAGCCTAACTCGCAAAAATTTGGTTCCAAAATATTTATTCGTGATTTCTATAATCTAAATACAGATTTTTTTACTGGACCCTTGGTTCGGCTACTTCAAACTCTGATTGGATAGCTGCGAGAGGGCCCAATTTTGTGTTACCATGGAAACTACAGTGAACTGAACAGAACTGAGAGCTTTGCGCGAGCATTTCTTCTTCAGAGGCGGTAAAGTTCAAATTCGTGGGAAGCGTTAGGTATCTTGTGGGAAGCAAGCGCCTTGGACTGAGAAGCCGGTGGCCGATCCTATTTCCGTTTGGATTTTGGATCCTATAGTAAGTGGTATACCGTGGTAAGCGGCAGGAATTTCCTATCATCAAGGCCCCTGACAGAAAAACCGTGAGCTTGTTTATTTTGATCAGTTGCAATGCAATTAAAGCTCAATTTCTTCATGTGATACCACGGATCCTATCCAGTCGGGGAAACTATGGCAAAATCTGCTATTTTTAGCAGTCTGCTCTTTTTGACAAATCTGCCAAAAATGGGTACGCATGTGATGACATCGTACCCAAATATAGCAGATTTGGGTACGGCCCCATACAAAAGCAGATTACACCCTAATTGAAGCAAATGCGCATCAAATGCCTGGCAGATTCATGATGAGAATAGTGCTGACAGTGATCTCTGCTATTTTTGTTCAGATCCGACTATTTTCACTCACCTGGTTCACTCACCTGGTGGGGTTCCCAATCTCACGTCTGCAAACAGGAAGGAGTAGGCAGGGATACAGTAGGAACCCGCAGACACAAGGCGCACCAGCAGTTGCTACTACCGGAGTGGAGCGCCTGCACATATGTTTGCGTGAAAACAGGCATGGTTCAAGATGCAAAACAAGAGTAGTTATGTTGTACATAATTGATGCAGGAGAAAGACAAAGTCAATGCTACTTTAAATGTGTCCATGGTACAGTGCATTTCGCAAGACGGAGAACAAAACAAGGCGGTTAGTCCAGCCCTGCCAGCCTGAGCTGTATCTCCAGGTGTCCGGCTTACCTGTGATTGCTGCGATGCTGCGTTCACTTGACGGTGGCACCAGACTCTTGGAGGTCCGCGTTCGAGTCCCTCCGGCGTTCGATATTTGGTGCTTCTGGCGGGGATGGTCTGCGGTTGGTGGGAGCAGCCGCAGCCAGTTGAAGTCAGTTGAGTGAGGCAGGCCGTGTCTGGCTTTGAAATGCACGTGGAACTGTTTGAGAGGTTATTATTCTGACCAATCTATGGTTTCAGGGCCTTCTGACCATTTTAACATCCTTTTTATTTCTTTTGCTTATCTCGTGCGTTATTTATTTTTGGACTATCGATCTGACAGGCTTAAAAATCCGACTACAACACAAACCTGGCTATCATTCACAGGTGACGGGCGAGCCAAGTGATCTTTCATCATGGGGAAGACGGCTACCCAGCAGGTTAACAAGAATGCCATCACACTGAAGGGCTCGGCAGAAATCGTCGCCGAATTTTTCAGTGAGTTCTTCCAGTGTATCCTGGGTGTTATGCAGTTTCTGGCTGGGCTGGCTTTGTGATTTTTCGCTGTTTCTCTCAAGTCTTAATGCTGTGTTTGGTAGGTACAGTTGTTTGTTTTGTTGTTTTCAGTGAGATTCCGTGACGTGTTCCTTCCACCGCGACGGTATTTACCGTTTCTGCCGATGGTTGAGTCTAACGTCAAATACCAGCTTTTAGCGTCACATTTTCCCCTTTTTACGAATTACAATCGTATACAGTTACATTTTCTGCTTGACAGACTTTAGTAAAGCTAACTTAGACTATGACTGACGCTGACGCTGACTGACTCAGACTCTGTCTCTGACTCTGACTGTGACTCTGTCCCTGACTCTGACTGTGGCGCTGATGGCTCTGAAGCTGACTGTCTCTGACGCTGATTCTGACTCTGACTCTGACTCTGTTCTACAGATTTCGGCATCAACTCCATACTCTACCAGCGCGGCATCTATCCTGCCGAGTCGTTCCGGCCCGCACAGAAATACGACCTCACCCTGTGGCTGTCACAAGACAAGGAGGTCAACGGCTATCTCAGCAACATCATGGAACAGATCAAAGGTACCCAGTGACGGGCTATTTTTTGCCACCCCCCCCCCCCCCCTCCAGACTTTTCGATATATCTCCAGAACCGCTGCGCCGATCGTCACCAAACTTTCAGTACCCTCCCGGACATCAATTTTAAACATTGTCACCAAAATTTTTCCAAAGGCTATGATAGGTTGGCCGGAAGTGACGTCAGAGTGACGTCATGTTCTGCCATTTTCGACCAAAAAAAAGGGGGTTCCGCGGGAAGAGCTGTCAGGCCTATAGCTTTGCAAATACAGAAAAATGATAAGGACATAAAAGCTGTAGAATTGACAGCGCTACAAAACTGCTTTCTCGGATTTTTGAAATTTTTGGATTTTGACCCCCAAAAATAAAAAATAGATTTTCGGATATAACAGTCGAAAAATCCAAAAAGTTTTTTGAATTTCGCAAAAACCGGAATGTATGTGATAGTAGGGTGGTCCTTATTTTCGAAAATCGTATTTGGATACCTTGCGCCCCTTCAATCGGTGCCGTTTAACGAAAAAACATGTCTGTCAAAATTTCAGATCCCTACTTCATTATTTACTGGTAGCTCAACGCTCGTTCGTTCGTCAATGTTCGCTCAATGTCCGTTTCGTCGATCAATGTTCGTTCCCTCTTCCTGAGGTCTAACGATTGTCTACGACGCAAACTTCTGGGTACATGGTGTCCCCCAGTGATGACCTCCTTGGCTCCAAGTTCCCAGTAGCGGCGGAACACCTTCAATTAGGGGGGGGGGGGGGCACTGCCGACTTTTGGTCCCATTCTTTCCATGCAACGCCCATAAGGCTAATGTTAAAATGTCGAAATCAAAGGGGGCCACGGTGCCCCGGTGCCCTCCCCGTTCCGCCGCCTATGCAAGCTCCCATCCCGCGGCCAATCTCTCACCTACTTCTTCCACCGCCACCGAATCCTCTAGGAAACGGTCCGGGAAGCGGCCAACCGGACGTTAGAGAAGGTAGAGGAGTTCTGGGCAAGGGCTAGGATTCCCACCCAGCACGAGGGGAGAGCGTTCAAGAAGGTGGAAACTCTCTTCGACGAGTGGAAACGCCTAAAAAAGAACGAGAACAGGACTTCCGCCACCCAAACAAGCAACGAGGACGCATTCAAGAAACGTCTGGAAAACATCTTTGATATCGCCCAGGGTGACGCAATGTCCTTGATAACCATCCCGGAAGATCGCGCCTTCCTTCTCGCCCAACGTGAGCCAGGGAGACGGGATAGAATGACAGAGGCAGGCATGGCGCTCCATTCCCAAGAAAAGAGGAAGAGGAGGAGGGATAACGCCGAAGAGAGGAGGAGGAGCAAGGCGTCGGAGGAGGCGCGGGCGGCAGCCGACCAAGTGGAGCTGGAAAGCATAACCTTGAGTAGCTCCGAATCGTCCCCACTTCGCGGAGCCGTGAGACCTGGCCCCAGCATGGGTACAGCCACTCTATCATCCCGAAAGCGTGGTCGAACCACGGTCATCACGCCGCAACTTTCCGCTAACGTCTAACGTGTGTGTGTGTGGGGGGGGGGGGGTCGGTTGGACCCCTGAGCCGTTTGGCTCCAGATCGCGCTAGAGCTTTGCGGAAAAAAACGAGCGTGTTGCCCGTGACGAGAGGAAGCCGATGATATCCAATTTAAGGTCCTAGGTCATTGGTTGACCTTCCAGGTCAGGTCAATGACCCAGTGGTCAGGAAAATCGGGACCTGCAAGAGCTTCGTATAGTGAAGCTGTTATGTTTTTGGGGGTGCTGATCACGAATTTCATGCTAGTTTTGATCACATATGATGTCTTCATGCATTTAGACCAGGTCAGGTCAGGTCAACCATTAGGCGTCCTGCCGGTTACCCATAGTAGGTCTCAACTACCACTGATGGCGTCGTAACACGTTACAAAGGAACTAAAACAACTTCGTAAATGTTCAAATGGATGCTAAATTCGAAATCAGCCCGAAAAACTGCCCTAGAAACATGTATAACTCGGAAAAGAGACACGAGGTCATCATAGGTCAATGACCTGACCTGACCTTCAGGTGACCTTGACACCCACCTTAATGCATGGGACGAACATCATTTCACATGTTTGGGCGTTTATAATCGCAAAAAGACTAGAAACGCGTGGATAATGAGAGCTGACACGCTGAATCGCGACTCTGGCCAAACATGGTCTCGAGAAATAGGTCACAGGTCAAAGGTCATTTGGGTCAGGGTCATGAAATTTTCAGAGTAGGTTTGAAATTGATCAACTCGAGGAAACTGAAAGTTTTGTCGCGATCGGCCGTTTTTTTTCCGTGAGTTATTCGCGAAAACCCATGGGGTCCATCCGACTCCCTAAACATACGAGGGTTAATATGCATTGAGCCACCAAAAAGCATCCGCCGATTTCGCTCTTTTTGCTCTTTTTCCACGTTTCTAGACGAATGGCATCATTTGAGGGGGCGCAAGCGCGAAAAAATACAAATTAAAATTTTGTATGGAAATAAGGACCACCCTAATGTGAGTGATAGTCCTTACCGCCTTCCATCCACATACCAAATTTGAGATTGATACCTCTTTTTTTTTGGCGAAGTTATAGCGAAAAAACTGTTCAAAACTGATGACGTCAAATTTTCAAACTCAATTTTTAGCAATTCTAGACCCCGTAGCACAAAACAAAGACCACCATTAGACTCCCCGTGACGAGCTGCATCGAATCCATATCCATTTTATGCAAAACTATCAGCTTTAAAATTTGACCTTTTTTGGCCTGATGTGGAGAAGGAAATCATGGCCTCCCACTCCCCGATGGAGGCCCCAATTCCCTATCTTGTCTAGACTCTCTTTTTCACCGTCTGGCTCACTTCTGTCTTCCGTCTGGGTGTCTGGGGCGCCCGGCAACACGGGACCGTCGGCTCTTGGCCGTCGGCCACCCGGTCACGTGACGGCGCCCCGACACCCCATAAAATCCTATGTTTCTGTGAATACACCACTCACTTCTCCGCCGCCGTCTTTGCTGAGAGCTGCGCCGGACACGTCTCCGAGGGCGGTCTAATCAGCCGTCCGACACTGACCTTGACCTGACCTTGACCTGACCTTCACCAGAAAGTGACCTAAGCCGTACCTGATAGTCTTATAACCAACACCATTGAGTTGGAAATGAAAAATTGGCCATAAAACATGCATCACACAACCTTATTAAAGTTGGGTTCATGTGACCTTACCTGTGACCCTTGGTGACCTGACCTGTGACCTGACCTGGTATTGTCAGTGACCTCTTATAGCAACATAGATACTAGGCACCTGACGCCCTATCGCTGATTCTCGACAAAATGCGTTTTCCTCGGTGTTATAGCGCATTCCCTAGAAGACCCGTGAACGGTGAAACATTCCATCTTTGACCTGACCTGTGACGTCATCGGTGACCCCGAGGTCAATGAAGTTTGGTTTCCTTCGACAAATTTGACAGGCCTTTCGAACGCCGTTTGAATTTTGCGGATCCGTCCAGTCAGTGTTCCGTTTTTCAGAATTTTGGGTGGAAAATCACACCTAATGGAGATAATATTTTCATACCAAAAATCAGAAAAAGTGACACTATGTCATCTTTGGAAAATACTTCATGCATTCAAACAGCCAGGTTACATATGACTTGGCAGTCGATGCATCCACATACTTTTCTTTCAGTTCTTGTCAAAACCCTGACATGAAATCCTGCTTCATCAAATGGTGTAAAAGGGCGTTACACCCTTCTACGAGAATACTTTTGGTATTTACTTCCTTTTTTCTCATCCTAGGAATTTTCTTTCTTCATCGCCACACCCAACCAAAATCCAATTTTAGAACACTGAGGGTCTAATAACTAGGACCCTCTTTGGTCTTATAACTTTTGAGGGACTTTTGGTTTTTTAACTAGGAGTTTAAGACTAACACCATAAAACACCGCTCACTAAAATAATACATCATACCAGTATAACGCCTTTTGGGGCGACTAACGGAGCGAGCGAGAGGGTGAGCCTTGCACGTGCGAAATTTCGAGGGAGTACCTCCAGCTGACTTGTGCACGGCACCCTACTAACCGGTCTCTAGCGATGTGCCAAATTTGAGCACAATCGGCCCAGCCGTTCTCGAGATCTGGAAGAGGCACCCTGCACGTGCGCACGTGCAAAATGGGTCCCAACTGACTTGCGCACGGCACCCTACTAACCGGTCCCTAACCGTGTACCAAATTTGAGCGCCATCGGTCCAGCCGTTCTCGAGATCTGGAATCGACTCCTGCACGTGCGCACGTGCAGCAGCACCCCAACTCTGGCACATGGATATGCAGTGCCTAGTGGGTGCCTACCTACATGCCAACTTTCAGCGCAATCGGCCAAGTAGTTACCGAGATATTGCAACAATTACAAAAGTGACACCTCTTCGTTTTGCACGTGGCACGTGCATAAGGGGTCACCCACATGCATCGGGAATAGTCCAATACTTGGTAGAAGGAATGAAGCTACCCTACAAAAATTACCGCATGTAAATCGGTCAAGTGGTTGCTGAGATATAAGCGTCGTAGAATCGTGACCACGGCCGGCCGGCCGGCCGCTCATACTCAGAAATTTCCGTTATTCTACGTAAGACTCCGCTCGCTTCGCTCGCTCCGTAATAACAGACATATATACCACTGTGTGTAACCGGTACGGTATGTTTCCACTCTCCTCCAGTTGGGCTCGAGGCCAGAGTCGTCCAGCATCACTATAACATCACTATATATCACTATGTGTATGACCAGTACGTTGTTCCCGCTCTGTTACAGTCTGCCTAGAAGCCCGTGTCGTCTAGCGGCTGGTTCCCATACACTAATACAACACTATATATCACTATGTGTATGACCAGCACGGCTTTCCCCTTCCATTCCAGTGTGGCGGCCAGTATGGCCTGTGTCGTCTAGCGTCTGGTTCTCATACACTAATACAGCACTGTAACGAAACGACCGGCTCAGCTTGCTTCACCACGTGTGCTTATATTTTCTGCGACCATCACCGGCGCACAACCACCGCCACTTCAACTTCACACATAATTTCGACTTCCAGAGTGTATTGGGTTTGACGTCCAATACAGATAACGACGAACGGTAGGTGCGTTATTGCTCAGCTCGTCCCGAGGGACCGACGAAAACCAACGACGAAAAAATGCTCGACACCAAGGCCTCGACCCACTCAATATACTCTGGCCTCGACACTGTCGTGACCTTGGTCGTGACCGGCGACCGCACCGCCCCACGACACGAACTCGAATGAATGCTAATTCAATGCCTGCCACTAGATGTCGTCTACATTATTTACAACATCCTCCCAGCCTTTGAAGTCAACAGAACTTCAAACACAAGGTCACTGCCGCTATAAGGTTGTGTTAACGTACACTACAACATATGGATATCGACCGCGAACTAACTAACATGATAGGTACACAGACGGTTCAGGTCTAAACGCCAAGTAACCCGGCTACAGGCGGCTAATACGTGAAATTATACGCTAGTGACACTCTACCTCCAAGAGCGACAATGTATCTCAAACGCTAACCTTCAACGAAACACGTCTTAAGTGCCATTCAGCACGAGTTCTCGCAGGCGAGGCAGACAACTTAACACAATACGCAAGTCCAACTAGAGTACCTGCTAAGCCTGTGGGCGCTACATTTGACCCGAACGAGTACTAATCTCAAGCAAACCAAATTTGGTTCTACACACACGGACTTTACTCCAAGCCCGATAAACAAAGGAACCACCACAGTCACAGGCGACACCGGACCAAACACAGAATGGACACATATACGTCACCACCGCATTTAGTAAATGCTGAAGACAGTGATCGGTCCCGCCCTGCTGCCAGTATCACTGCACCTCCAACTCGTGCAGGCGTTGGATAGGACGAGTTTTCAGCCCTGAGGAGGTCCGCACCTCGACTGATCTCACTCGCCCGTCCCTCCCCATGTGAAGCTTCGTCACTACTCCGTGAACCCACCTCATCCTGGGCACCTTGTCTTCCCGAAGCAGGACAAGCGCTCCGACTGCTAACCTGCCCCGAGTCCGGAACTTACCGACAACTGGCGGCAGTGAGCGGAGATATTCTGACGACCAGACCGACCAGAACTTGTTGAGCCGCTTCTCTCGCACACGAGCTCTCTCTGATAGCTCTCTGGGGTTCACAGAACCCGGGTCTTCCAAGACCCGTGCGGGAAAACCCGTCCCTCTGCCAGTCAGGAAGTGAGAGGGCGTCAGGGGTGGTGCTGCTTCGAGCCCGTCACCGACGAAGGTTAGAGGGCGAGAGTTTATGCAGCACTCTATCTCGAAAAGGACTGTTTCAAGCTCTGTCCGTGAGAGACACCGTGTCCCAAGTGTCTTACGGAGTCCCGACTTCACGGATCGCACGAGGCGTTCCCACCACCCGCCCCACCACGGCGAGTGAGGTGTGATAAATCTCCACTCCGGAGCCAGGTGTCCAAAGAAACGCTGCAGCTGTGCGTCAGCCCCCTTGAAAGTCGGCGCGTTGTCCGAGTAAACGACTCTGGGAACACCGCGCCTCGCCGAGAATCGTCTCAGCGCCATCATAAACTCTACCAATGACAAAGCCTCAGTCATTTCAAGGTGTACCGCGCGTGTGACGGCACACGTAAACAAACACACATAAAACTTTTTGCGCGGGAAATCGACACTGAAAATCGGCCCAGCGAAATCCACCCCAGTAACTGTGAATGGCGGCGACTCGGTCACTCTGCAGTCCGGCAAGGGAGCCGCCTCCTCATTGCACGGCTGCGAGTCGTGCCGCTGGCACGACACACAGCCACGTTTCACACGTTTTGCGAGGCAGCGCAGACCCAATATAAAATAGGCCCCTCTGAGCGTGGCTACCATCGTGTTCACACCAGCATGACTCAGTAGGAGGTGTTGTTCTCTGACCAAAAGCTCGGACAAGTGGCCTCTGGGTAACAACACTGGGTACTTCTCCTCGTACTGTAGGTCAGACATTTGTAGCCTACTGCCCATTCTCAGCAGACCATCGTCACCCACGAAGGGGCCCAATCGGAAAATGCTGGAGCCCTTTGAGACTTTCTTACCCTTCTCCAGAGCGGTCCACTCCTCGTGAAACTCGCTCCGCTGCTCCTGACGCAGCAGCTCGCGCTTGGCCTCAGCCAACTCGATGGAGGACAACTCATGACGCCTGGACCTCTGCTGAGGGCAGCGACAGTTTTCAATGAAGCGACGCACCCATGCTACGACTCGCACCGCCTTTGAAAACTTTCCCCAGCGCTCTACCGGAAAGACGCGCTCAGGTTGAGTCACAAACAAACTAACATTGCTGATTTCCTCAGACTCTTTCAACATTTCTCCCCTGACAAAATCAGATGAAACGAGATCTCTGTCCGGCGAAGATTCACCCGAGGGCAGCAGCGCCTCGCCGACACAGCGCGCGCCTCCCGCGCCGCCGGCGCTGTCACACGCCGCTGTCTCCCGAGGAGACTCGGCCGGACCCGGAGCCGATACCAGAACGGCCTCGTCGACCGGAGTCTCGCTCACCTTCGACTCGATCTGTCGTGGGGGGCGACCCGCGGTCTCCGACAGCCAGGCAGGCCCCACCAGCCACACATCAGACGCTAGCAGCTGCTCCGCCGATACGCCTCGAGTCGTCAGGTCTGACGGATTGTCCTCCCCTGGCACGAACTCCCAGTCAGCAGGGCTGGTCAAACTGTGAATCTCGATCACTCGGTTACGCACGAACTGCTTCCATCTTTGGGGATCACCTCGTATCCACCCAAGGGCGACCATGGAATCAGTCCAGCACTTACAAACTGTGCTGTCTGGCAGACACAGAGCGCGGCGGACATGAGTCACCAGTCGAGCGGCGAGAAGGCTGCCTAACAGCTCTAATCTCGGCAGACTCACTGTCTTCACCGGCGCCACTCTGCCCTTTGCCATCACCAGTGTGACACTGTGCGAGCCATCTGACAGCGGGGAACGGAGGTACACTGTAGCCCCGTACCCACTCGGGGAGGCGTCGCCGAAAGCATGTAGCTCCGCTCCCGCCTCTGCGCCACTCCAGCCCTCGACTGAGTAGGAGCGAGGGACTTTGAACTGCTTTAGCGTCTCCAGACCATCTAACCATCTGGTGAAAACTGAGTGACTTTCAGCGGGCAACAGCTCATCCCACTGCAGCCCCTGCTGCCACAATGTTTGGAATAGGCACTTAGCCACCATGGTGAATGGAGTTAGAAACCCCAGAGGGTCGAAAAGTCTGGCCATAAAGCTCAATACTAAACGTTTGGTCGGCACGACATCGTCAGGAATCGAAACACCTTCGAACATGAACACGTCCTCCTTCGGAATCCAACTTAGCCCCAGCACTTTGATGCTCTGGCCTTCCCCACCAGACACAGCATTGTCGAACAGCAGAGTGCTGTTTGACCTGCATTTGGCCAGACACATGCCAGCATCAGCCACGACAGACTGAGCCTCCGAAAGGAGACTACGGGCTTCCTCCTCAGAGTCCGCCCCTGACAGAAAGTCATCGACATAGAAGTTAGACTGCATCTCGGTCACCGCACGTGACGCGTCATACCTGGCGAGGTGATGACGGAGGGTCGCGTTCAGAAGAAAGGGACTGCTGCACGTCCCGAAGCTGACCCTGGTCACTCTCATCACCCGTTCTCTGCCGCCGCAGAGCCAGATGAAGCGATGCACGTCTCGATCTTCTCTCCGAAGTCCAATCTGGAGAAAGGCTTTGACGATATCCGCTGTCACGGCATAACGCCAGCGCCGAAACCTTAGTAGGACATCGACCAGGTTAGGCATCAAACAGGGACCCACCTCCAAGCAGTCATTTAGACTGACACCGTTCGGACCACACACGGAAGCGTCAAACACGGGGCGGACCTTCGTGGTTTCACTGCTCTCCTTCACCACCGGATGGTGAGGGAGATAGAATGTGGGGTGAGAGACCACAATCTCCTCACTCGGGACCTCCTCGATCATCCCCGACTCCTCCAATTCACTCAGCACAGCATCATATTTAGAGCGAAGGTCGGGATCTCTATCAAGTTTTCGAGTCAAACTCCTGAGGCGGCACCTCGCGACCGGAAGGTTACTCTGAAGCTCAGGGGCATGGTCACCCTGCTTCCAAGGCAGTGCGACCTCATACCTGCCATCGCTGAAGCTGACTGAGGACTCGAAATCCTCCAACACCTTCGAACTGGCCGGCTCCTCATCAGAACGGATGCCGACGCCTTCCAGACTCCATAGGTTACGGACGGCGTCCTCGTGCAGATCACCAAGAGTCAGCAACTGGCACGATGTACTGCCTGCAGCACAGAGTCCAGAGGAGGTCACGCCAGACACGATCCAACCCAGTGAGGTCTCCTGGGCTACTAGTGACCCTTCTGAACATCGAATGAAGCCCTGCTGTACAAGACTCCAGTACACGTCAAGACCGACCAATATATCCACAGACATCTCGCGGTTCTCACTATAGCTGTCAGCCAACTCAACCCCTACGAAAGAGGCGAGGGCTGTCCGAGGGACTCTGGGTCGCTGCAGGGGGGAACAGATCACTGGTACTTCCACAGCAGTCAACAAACACTCCACAGGTTTGGACAAGTTGGCTCCACTCACACGGAGCCCCCTCACAGCCCTCTCACAAGTGGATTTTCCCCCACCAAAGGCTGCATACGAGACAGACTCAGAGCCGAGCCATGTAGCGCCCACTTTTTTCACCAACTCTTCCGACACATAAGTTCTGTCTGACCCTGTGTCGAACAACAAAGTCGCTAGGACTGAGCCATGCGCTCCATGTACCAACACTCGAGCAGTGGGGAGCACAACACATTGATCCTCACCACTGTTACACGACAGAGACACACGAGTCTCTGAAACCTTAGGACTAGTAGAGCTTGACACACCAGGGGGCTCTGCTACCCTCCCCTGACTAGTCTTCCCCTTCGAAAAACAACATAGCTTGTGGTGGCCACCGCCACACAGCTCACACTTTGACTGGCACTCCCTCGCCCGGTGTGAATCGGACAAGCAGCGAAAACATGCCCCAGACTGCTTAATCAAGTCATGTCTCTGCGAAACTGAGAGCTTGAGGAGCTCATGACACTCCACTGACCTGTGTGCCTTTCCACAAAATATACATACCCCTGATGATGCAGTCAGAGCGGCTCCAGATGGAGTCCGCGCCTGTCTCACACAGTCCCTGAGAGGCTGGTTCCTCCCAGCCGGTCGAACATCCTTGTGAGGCTGGCTCCTGCCAGCTGCTCGGACGTCCCGGGCCGGCTGAGTTGTCCCCAGCAGCTTGGTGAATGCTCCGGACCTTTCCCTCCTCTCAACTTCTGCTGCCAGGAAGTCCATCAGTGCATTGAGGTCCGCTTCTTTGCCTGGGCCAAGACGGGCCCACTCCATCCTCAGGTCAGGGTTCAGTTTACTGAGGATCATAGGAACCAAGAAAATGCCGTACTTATCACCAGTGACCTCAAGGGCTGACAGGCTACGCACATGGATCAGGACATTGTCAATGAGGGAGCGAAGGGACTGGGATGTTGAAGACAGAGGACCAGTGATAGCTAGGAGCTGCTGAACATGATTGAAGATTATCACTTCAGGCTTCCCAAATCTCTTTGACAATAAATCGCATGCTACTTGATAGTTCGCTGATGTGAGCGACAGACCAGCAACACATCTTGCTGCCTCACCTTGCAAGCATGACTGTAGGTACTCAAACTTGACCACGTCTGGCAACTCTCGTTCACCAACAGCTGCACCGAATCTCTCCCAGAAGGGAATCCATTTAAGTACCTCCCCATCAAAGCTAGGGAGATCTAGTCTCGGGAGCTGAGGGCTCAAAGCTGACACAGATGCTGAGCTTACAGCTTCAGGCACGTTACCTTGTCTGCCAACAGAGACAGCAGCTGCAGCAGCTACCATCTTGTCAGCTCTTTCAATGGCTTCTGTCACTTCATCTCTGAACAATCCAGCCTTGATTATATCTTCCAGCATGTCATCTTCAGATTCGAACAGAACTTCCAACTCCAACTGGATGCTGTCCAGTTCCTCCAATCTGCTCTTAAGTTCACTGCGAACAGTCTGTATCCTTGTAACATCAACATCCTGTTCACAGTCATCCAGAACCTTAGAGAGCTTGTTCTTTGTTCGGCTTACCCAGGCCTTGGCAGCTACTCGTCTCTTCTTCGCTTTCTCAAGATCTGCCATATCTCAAGACAAATGAAAACAAATTGAAATGCACACTCGAATAGCACACTGAGTAAATCAATCCCGGTCTTGTTCCCGGGTTTCGGCACCAATGTAACGAAACGACCGGCTCAGCTTGCTTCACCACGTGTGCTTATATTTTCTGCGACCATCACCGGCGCACAACCACCGCCACTTCAACTTCACACATAATTTCGACTTCCAGAGTGTATTGGGTTTGACGTCCAATACAGATAACGACGAACGGTAGGTGCGTTATTGCTCAGCTCGTCCCGAGGGACCGACGAAAACCAACGACGAAAAAATGCTCGACACCAAGGCCTCGACCCACTCAATATACTCTGGCCTCGACACTGTCGTGACCTTGGTCGTGACCGGCGACCGCACCGCCCCACGACACGAACTCGAATGAATGCTAATTCAATGCCTGCCACTAGATGTCGTCTACATTATTTACAACAAGCACTATTTATCACTATGTGTATGACTACGATCCTTCTGTTACAGTCTGCCTAGAAGCCCGTGTCGTCTAGCGTCTGGTTCTCATACACTAATACAGCACTATATATCACTATTTGTATGACTACGATCCTTCTGTTCCAGTGTGGCTGGAAGCCCGTGTCGTCCAGCGATTGGTTCTCGTCATATCTAACGTGGATACCAAGGAGGTACTGGAGCGCTGGGAGTTTATCGTGGCCAACGAGGGAGCATCGGCGGCGGACGGGTGAGGAGAGAGAGACAGACAGAGAGACAGAGAGACAGATAGACAGAGAGAGAGAGAGAGAGAGAGAGAGAGAGACAGAGAGAGAGACAGAGAGAGAGACAGAGAGAGAGACAGAGAGAGAGAGACAGAGAGAGAGAGAGAGAGACAGACAGACAGAGAGAGACAGAGACAGAGAGAGACAGAGACAGAGAGAGAGAGAGAGAGAGAGAGAGAGAGAGAGAGAGAGAGAGAGAGAGAGTGAGACAGAGAGAGAGAGAGACAGAGAGACACAGAGAGAGAGAGAGAGAGACACAGAGGGACAGAGAGAGAGAGAGAGAGAGAGAGAGAGAGAGAGAGAGAGAGAGAGAGAGTGAGACAGAGAGAGAGAGAGACAGAGAGACACAGAGAGAGAGAGAGAGAGACACAGAGGGACAGAGAGAGAGAGAGAGAGAGAGAGAGAGAGAGAGAGAGAGAGAGAGAGAGAGAGAGAGAGAGAGAGAGAGAGAGAGAGAGAGAGAGAGAGAGAGAGAGAGAGAGAGAGAGAGAGAGAGAGAGAGAGAGAGCAGAGAGAGAGCAGAGAGAGAGACAGAGACAGAGACAGAGACAGAGACAGAGACAGACACAGAGACAGACACAGAGACAGACACAGAGACAGACACAGAGACAGAGAGAGAGAGAGAGACACAGAGACAGAGAGACAGAGAGAGACAGAGAGGGAGAGAGACAGAGAGAGACAGAGAGAGACAGAGAGACAGAGAGAGAGACCGAGAGACAGAGACAGGGAGCGTTCGTAGTTGCGGAAAGTTAGAAGGAAGACTACTTTTAAGAGACACTGACTTGGCATAATCCTTCTTGTTCTCTCATTGGTGTGAAGTTTTTGACCTTTGAGCTTATTTCCAGTGTTTGCATTCTCTTCCACCTATTGCGGGCTTGGCTCCATATCACACACCGTACATTCTCTGAAAATTTATGATAATTTGTATGCTATTTCTTTCTGCTTGTCATGGGCGCAAAATGACCCCAGTAGTCGGCGCGCCCTAAAGCTCCAATAAACAACAACTTCTTTCTGCTTGTCACTTTTGTATCCATACCCCACACACCCTCACTTTTGCAACAACGCTCCTTTCAGAAATATGCGCCATTCGGAAGTGCCCACCAAAGCGCAACAGAGTGTAATCTCGTTATGTTAGAGTGTACTAATAACGCTCATTTTCCACTACCAAACGCCGCTAATGTCGCCTTTATCGCCTGCTCTCAGCTCTGAAGTGACGGGAAATAAAGACCCGAAGGCGATTCGTAAAGAAGTACAGAACGTCATTCGCCAGATCACTGCGTCAGTGACTTTTCTGCCTCTGCTCGACTGTCCGTGTAAGTATCCCGTCAGTATGACCAGTGGAAATATTCTGTCAGTATGGCCAGTGTAAGTATTCTGTCAGTATGACCAGTGTAAGTATTCTGTCAGTATGGCCAGTGTAAGTATTTGTCAGTATGACCAGTGGAAGTAGGTATTCTGTCGGTATGACCAGTAGAAGTATTCTGTCATTATGGCCAGTCGAGTTAATCTGTCATATGGCCAGTGGAGGTATTCTGTAAGTATGGTCAGTGTAAGTATTCTGTCGGTATGGCCAGTGTAAGTATTCTGTCAAATAGTTCACTTTTAACATGTGGTT
The DNA here is from genome assembly GCF_019059575.1 of Amphibalanus amphitrite. NCBI lineage: Eukaryota > Metazoa > Arthropoda > Thecostraca > Balanomorpha > Balanidae > Amphibalanus > Amphibalanus amphitrite. Next base: position 156,643 of record NW_024882794.1, on the reverse strand, counting down.
TTGAACTGGAATAGCAGTTGCGTAGCTTGAGCTGAGACGAGCACAAATCAGGAGCTTTTACGGCCCAACGATCACCCTAGTCAAAGATATTTCATTTCTCGTCCCGAAAAAGGTGCCTTGGAATGTGCCTTGCAGGGGTCATTTCCGTCTTTTAAACTGTTTAGTTCTTCCTATATTAAAATATAGAAAATACTATATTTAAAGGTTTTATTTTCTTTGCTGATCATTTTGAGCATAAAACATAAATCCATTGACAAAAAAACTATAAATTTCGTGAAAGTGAACTATAATTTCCCTTTAATTGCTGAAAGTTTCAAAGCGATCGTCCAGTCGGTTTAGCTATGGTAAGCTAGTATTTTTTGGACGTAAGGTCATTTGCTGTAACCTGGTGACTTGACCTCTGATGACCCAGGTTTGACTTTTTAATGTGCAGAAAAGATTTATCGCCGATATTTTTAGCTATTCGCGAAGAAACATCGAGGGTGTGAAAATGTCTATCCCCAACATGGTGCGGGTCATAGTAATTACACAGGGTTGAAATCCAACTCAAAGTCGTCAGTGTTTCATTGTGCTCCGTTTTTCAATCGACTTTACCGTCATTGTATCCCAAACTCCTCACATAACGACATACATCCCACACATTACCCCCCAGTGACGTCATATTCCCCCTTTACCGACAGGCTCGTTCAACCTGCTGATCCACACTTCCCGGGACGCCGAGGTACCGGACAAATGGGACGATAGTCCGCCGGGCTTCATTGCTAATTCGGAGCAGGTGAAGCTGCGATCGTTCAGTACCAGCGTTCATCGGGTGGACACGGTGGTGTCCTACAAGTGTGACGGCTGAACAGACTGCCGTCTGGAGGGAGGTGCCATGGACTTCAGTGCGCGAGGGGCGAGTATGTACCGGGTGTCCCAAAAGTAAGGTCATGATTTAAAACTTAAATATCTCGAGAAGTAAGAGTCCGAATCACTTCCAATTTTAACACGTGCAAGGTACATCCATAAAATTATTTTCTTGCATGCTTAAACCATTTTTGATCATAACTACACCGAGCAGTAGGCATAAAACTGAGAAGGTCGAAATTCAACTCTTAGAGAGGGTCCGTCATTAAAACAAAGGGTAAATACCGCCCAGTTTTCGGCCCTAAGCAGACCCTATCAGCTCGCCCTATCTCTGAACTCATGCATAGTTTCGCCTCAACCGGTAAAACGTCAGAAAAAGGTATAATGTACGCACAGGGCATGTATACTTAGCCACCTGTGCTTCGAGGTCCTGAGGACGACAGCGGGAATCGGGTGACAATAAATCAAGAGAGGTGGCCGAGAGTCCTCCCACTGGTTCTTCCGCTCGTCGCAACGCAGCTGTGCCGACACCATCAGCCAGCAGTGGTTTCAGCAGGATGAAGACTATGCTTGCACCGTCCTGAAGATCACGCATTGTCTCCGAGAGTGGATGTGAGATCCCGTAATTTTCAGTCAGGGCAACGCCATTGAATGGCCTCCGCGGTCACCTGACGTTACACCTTCATATTTTTATTCTCTGGATACACAACAGAAAGATTGTCTTTTAGGACAACCCAACGAGCCGGGAAGAACTAAAGGATGATCCCTTCGAGCAAACATAGGCGGCATCTCACCAGAGAATCGCTCCAGAATAGTGGAGGAAGTCAAACGTAGTCTATTCATGCACGCGGCCCGATATGGTAGCCATGTAGAAAAGCAGCAAATGTGGGCCTACGAGCCAATGTATTGACTCATATGTATGTCAGAATAAAATTTTATAAAATGCTCTTTCATATGATGTCCTATTTATATCTATCCATCGCGTATTTTTGGCAGTGTGGCCAAAACAAATGATGACCTTACTTTTGGGACACCCGGTATATTGTGAAGAAAGGGGATGTGGAAGTTTTGGTGAGAGATGAGAGACTTTGGGAAGATTGTGACAGAATTAGTGGAGAGTGATTGGTTTTGAATGTGAAGAACGTGTAGATGAAAGATTGTAAGATCTGAGTCTTCCTAACGAAAAGAAACTTGGCGAAAGATTGATGCGAAAAGATGGTGTACGTGAACACTGTATGAAATGATTTGACGTCCAATATAATGTGCTCTTAAGGCCGCCGTCCACTGTGCGGAACGCGTGCGGTCCGTACGGAATTTAACACAGAACCCTATGGGCGCATCCGGTCCGTACGGAAATCGTGTGCGCTCCGTCCGGACCGCATCCGAACGGCAATCAGCTGTTGATTTTCCGTCAGCTCTCCGCATGCGTTTCGGATGCGGTTGCTACGGAGACGGAAGAGTGATGTCCGACGCGTTGAACTTTTCTGCGGAAAACGCATCCGGAACGTCCGGAACAGACGTGGTTTGGGGCCGTATCGGAGGCAAACATTGTGAATTGTACGAAGAATTGGAACTCGATCGTCATGAAGTAAGTAAAAATTATTTCCTTAGAATGGCAAGAGTATTCGCTGCTGGTTACTTGCAATATTTTATTTGGTAATAAGTGATAGGAAACATTTATTAGCTCTCCGCATCCGGACCGCATCCGGACCGCATCCGGACCGGATGCGGCCAGCGTGCGGCGACATTCCGGACGGACTCCGGACGGAATTCCGTCGCAGTGGACGGCGGCCTTTAGATCTTGTAGATATGCGAAAAGACTACGGAATCCGTGCGAACATGTTGGCGAAAATGCGTCCTCTGCGGGCGAGTTACTGTAATATAAGTACCCGTTTTGTTCTGTGACTGTGTGTGCCATCGCTGTGCAAAATTTGGAGCTAAAAAATAGCTGATTGGAGAGAGTGCTAAATTCGACGTCTCTTACGTTTGGCTAAGCTAAAAAAAATGAAGCACCATAAACCTCAAGCACCATAAACCTCACTAGCAAGTGTTTTGCTGGTGACACGATAACCTGATGTGGTGACCATCCCCCACACTACATAACCATCCTTCGTTACCGCCGCTTCGTAGCCGTCCCCACACATCCATTTACAATGATCTCTAGCCGAGTAAAAATGCAAAATGCAAACACCAATAGTTTTCGCGTGTATTGAAATGTATCGCGTGTGTCATGCTCCAGAGCCACCGTAGGTAGGTCGGATATTCGGTAGGGGAGAGTGGGGTGGGTTGTATCAGTTTTTACTCCGAGACCCATAAACTCGTAACTATCCGTGATAAACTCATTATTTCCATACTGTCCCCTTCCTTGATTCTTCTGCTTTTTTGTGCAAAGTAACTTTTCCGCTACCTCTACCAGTTTTTCTTCTACGGTCTGCCGAATAGAACAATGTTTTTGATACAACTTGCCCCATGGCTTGGGTGAGTTGTATCACATGGTGGGGTAATTTGTATCACTATTTCACGTTTCAGGGAGTGTGCTTGCTACTGGTTTTGAACATAACAGCAACATTAAATGGGGTTAATACAATGTATAGGTATGCTCAAAGGCTTCACTTTATTAGACCAAACTTAGGTCAATGCAATCCGAACGAAACATCAACAGACTAGACGCAAAAGTGGCCCGTTAAGAGCAAAGAAGCCAACACATTGTGCCGAAATGGAACGAGCATTGACTAGCTACCTACAAACGCGAGCCAGGGCTTAGCTTTCGCGATCAAAAGCAACATACCCATACATACATACATACATACATGTTACAACATACCCCACCCGGCTCTGATACAACATGTACCTAGCCGCCATTTTGGAAAAACATCCTCGTGCTAAAAAAAACAGCGGACAGCTGGAGAAATCCGTTTTCACTCACGCAGCCTTAGAACCTACCCTCACCACCGCTACGGAGATCTTTCAAATTCGTGCACATCTAAATGCCCAAAACACACATTTTCTTGCAACTTATTTTTTTAGAATGACATTAAAAAAAACATAAAATCGGCTCTCACCTCGAGACGCGTCCACTCAGCCACAAGACAGAACAGGGAAAGATGGCGCCCGGAAAACCTCGTCGGCTGGTCGTGTCGCGAGCGCCATCCATTGGATAAGTTTGGCACAATTCGCCCTGATACAACTTGGACATGATACAACTCTCCCCGCTCTCCCCTACAAAAACCCGTGTCTGCATATACAAAGAGGGTGATATACTCTCGATGTAATTTCACGAGCGTTCCTTTATTATCAGACATAACGCAGGCGCATTTGGTGACCATACGCACGTCATACAGACCAAGGCTATAGAACTCCAGGTAAGGACACCAGCCGTTTGACCTTGAACGCCGCCGGCCGGCCGATGACGTCATTGGAGGCAAGCCGGCTCGGCGGACACACAGGGCGAATGCATAACGGAGGGGCGTTGGAACGTTGCGGGAGCCAGGGAGATATTTTAAAGTGGTTGCATACCACCATTGTTTGTTGATTGATCTACAGACTGCATCCTTTTAAACCTCGATGCATCCTAGGCCTGGATGGTGCGTACATTCGTGGAACGATCACCCCGTCCGACGTCCGTGGTCGAAGCTGTCATAGTATTTAAGACACTAAGACGGGTGCAATAACGGCGATCCGATCCCGTCTCTGGCGAATTTAGAGGGGTCGTAAGGACCCAGGCCGAATCTGACCGTCTATTTTTAGGGAAACGGGGTGGGTGAATTGACAACCGATGGCTTAAGAGATGATGAGAAGGGATCCCGTCATCGATTGTTGTTTGACAGACAACACATGTTGTACTGGGCGTATGACCATCAGAGGTAATGCCTGAACGTAGGCAAGCATAATTGGTCTGTCATATTGTTTAGGAATATAAAATGGTAATGGAGATCATTGAGGATATGATCTCTACATTACGGGAATTCACTAATTACTACGGCCCATAGGGGCACCGCCGGAGCTGTTGTTTTGCCATCGGTCCCAGGCAACTCTAGGGAGCTGCAGTACCCGGCGGCCAAAGCGGCCATCTCGTCGACTCGCAGGTCCTCTGGGATTCCGTGATGCTTTAGTGCTTCACCCACAGAAGCACGGGCATAGCAGTAGGATGTGGGGCTAGGTGTCTGTCCACCTCTTCATTCAAAGAACAACGTGTACAGCGCCTGGTCCCGCCGAAGCTCGGTATCGACCGTGACTTATTAGTCACAACTGGCGGATCCAGGAAGCGGTATTGGACACTGCGGGGGCTTACCCCAAAAAGGTTTCTCGGAATGAATGTAAAAAACTCGGATTTCGATTCCTTGCGCACTGCTGTGCGGTGTGATTAACCAACATTTCCTCAGAAAAGTTGTGAAGTTTTCATTTATTCTCGAAAATCGATTTCGGGCGCTGCCCTGGTTGTTGGGGAAGACATTTGCCCCAAATGCCTTCCCCTGGATCCGCCAGTGGCCGTTGCCCCACTCCGAGCTTGACTAAAGACGTCTTCAAACCTCACCAGAAACCGATGGTAAGGTGAATTTAAATCCAATAACTCATCTCTGTCTGCCCGCCTAAATATACTACACATGGTACAGCACCCGGCCCTGTCGGAGCTATGAGCCGATCGTGATATTTTCGGCTTTCCCCATCCCAAGCTCGATTAGAAACGTTCTCCTTCCCCACCCGATTGCTGATGTCAATTCAAATTCAATGCCTCATCTCTGCCTGCCCGACCATAACCCATTCATTGCACACCGTTCAGCGCCCGGCCCCGCCAGAAGTATCCTAGCGCGCTGAGCAGTTGCCTCCAGCCGCGTCATCGCGAGGCCCCGCGCGGCCCATAAATGAATACATTGCGCGAATAGCCGTGTCGCCCCCCTGATACAGACCGATAAACAAAAACTCCAAAAAGCTAGTTGTAACTAGCTACCAAACTAGCCAAACATCGATACCTAGAGTTGCATTCGGCAAGACGGAATCACTGGAATGAATTTATGCAAAGCAGCACAGTCCATAATGCTAGCAAAGCGGATCATTGATCCTTCACAGATAATTCAGATTATAAACCCATGCACAATATAGTTATCCCCACAAATGTATTACAATATGTAAAAAGCTATAAGTATTTTTATGCCGCTATTAAGCAATACGATGAACTACTAGACGAAAACAACAAATAGCACACCATTTTCTACTTCGAACCCATATTGTGAAGTTAAGGCAAGCGCGCTACACAGCTCCTACAAGCAGCTAAGCACACGATTTTTAACGTTTATTGGTTAACACGCATAGGTAATCCAATCGATACCTAGAGTTGCATTCGGCAAGACGGAATCACTGGAATGAATCTATGCAAATCAGCACAGTCCATCTCCTCCACGCCGCAACCCCCCTTCCCCCCTCCGGGCTGGACAGGCAACTTTATCTCATGCGGGCTGCTCCCTTGGAGCGGTTGGAGAACCCAACAAAAAAAAATCAATCCAGTAAAATGATTGAAGGCTGCTGTGAAACTGCCTGTTTTGTTTCCAAAAAAATGATAGGTGTAGGCTTTTTAGACACAAAATTTAGTCCGAATCGATGGAGTGGGGGACTGTGGGCCTAAAGAGGACTTGTCGCGTTTTTATCGCTGATCTACCAGCCGTTCTTGCCATTGTGCCCGGTTCACTAAGTGATGTACCTACATTTTAGCTAGCAGCCATAGTGATGCGGTCGGTAAGACATCATTAGGACCCGGGGCTGCTTCCCAGTCCCACCTGGCAAAATGTATGCATTGGGCCAGACATGTAGTTTCGCACCCACCAGTTTTCGGTATCAAATCGGAAGAAATAGCGAGATATGTTTGCAAGATGTCGTTATCGTTTAGAACGTTAAACATCTTCCATTTCTATCGACAAATATGTATACTAGGAAAATGGGAAGGACAAAAGTGGTTCCATACCACATTCGCCATCTCAACAGGGTCGGCTAATTTGTGTTTGAACGTGGTGACAAAACCACGTTCCTAAATTTAACCCGCGCGGGGCTGGGGTCTCCAGCCGAACGCGCGGGGCTGGGGGGGGGGGTAAATTTTACCCCCCCCTGTTATCTCCCGAACTAATGGTCCGATTTGGAAAATTCAAACGCCAATCGAAAGCTCTCATCACGAACTACTAAAAACATGTACATAATTTAAAGTTTGAGGTCAAGGTCAAGGTCAGGTCAAGGGTACAAATTGCAAGTTTCTACAGTATCGGCCTTGCACCGTAGTTGCCGAAGAATGGAGTCATGGACTGAGACTGATCGCCCAAAACGTGTTCTTAGGCTACCAAGACAATATTCGTTGCATACAATATCATTCAGAGGTCAAGGTCAAGGTCAGGTCAGGTCAGGTCATCAAAAAACAAAATATAGAAAAGGGCATGTGCGACACATGTTTTATGGGTCATTTTACTCATAGAATTCAATAGGCACACTCAATAAGTGATATGGACCACCTCTGGATGAATTTCAGGTCGAGGTCAGGTCAAGGTCAGGTCAAGTGAGGTCAAATTTTGAAGTTGGTTGTTAAGGCCTAAAAAGGTGTCTATCTGATGCAGTTTTTCACGGCGAATCGAATGGTGCTATTTTTGTTTCCGTACGAGGTCTAGAACGTCCAAAAAAGTCATTTTTCAAAAAATTTGTGTGTCGTGACGTCATAAAATTTTGAATAACTCCCACATTTTTGAACCGATTCTTCTAAAATTTGGTATGTAGGTGCACATAGACCACTTCTCTGACATATGTTCCGGTTTTTTCGATAGACTCAAAATTTTGGATTTTATAATGATTTTCCCAAAAAAGTCAGTTTTTTGAAAAAATTTAGGCCAAAATCCAAAATTTTCAAAAAACCGAGATAGCCATTTGATAGACAAAGTAAAATTACGTATATCCTTTTTTGTTACGTCTTGATTGCTTTAAAAATGAAGATGTTAGCGGCGTTTGAACTTTTGCCGTTTTTGAGGCGAAAATGGCGAACATGACGTCACTAAAACGTCAATTTCTCAAAAATTTTCCGACAGATTTCGCTCAAATTTTCAGGGAACGTGTCAAATTGATGTAAGAAAAGGTACTGAAAGTTTGGCGGCGCTGCGCGCCGCCGTTTTTGAGATATCGCAAAAATTCGCGAGGGGGGGGGGGGTAAAATTTACCCCCCCCCTAGCCCCGCGCGGGTTAACGTACCTAACGTGTGAGAATCGACATGGCTACCTATAGGTGAACTGGTGACAGTGCTTCCGTAAATGACAAGTAGGTAATGGACGTTTATGGAAGATGAAACAACATAAAAACTAAAACTTTTGGGTAAAAAAAAATAAAACAAAGTTTGGCGTATCGTCGGTAAGTAGAGAAATGGTCTTTCTGGGCTTAGCGTGGCCGTTTGGCCAGTAGCCAGCTGGTCTAATTCATGCGCGCAAGTCAAGCGTGCACCGTCCCTGGACCAAAACTTAAGGTATTCACTGAGTCAGACATACCTACCTATGGTTTGGCACTCACCAGTTTTCGCTATCAAATCGGATGAACTAATAATAACTAGTCAGCTATTTAGATAGATTTGCATGATGTCGAATGTCGGTATCGTTTAGAAAGTTAAAATACCTTCCAATTCTATCGACCAACATGATAGTAAAACGGAAACGTCAAAACTGGTTACATACCACATTTGCTCTCCCTAAGGGGGACAATCCCCACAGGGTCACCTTATTTCTGTGCTTAACTAACCGTGTCTTTTCAAGAGAATCGCCAACGCTTTCTTTGTTTTCGGGGCCTAATGAATACGGTGCGTGACATCGAATTAGAAGCTAGAAAGGTGGACACTGTTTGGCCCGCGCCATGCCTTAGGTATAAGGCAGAATGGCACTGGCGAGAGGACCACGCTAAAACGATAAGGACCATTTCACCGTCTGGTTGCAATAGAGCTAACATACAACTTTCATTTAAAAAGTTGTAGAACCGGGCGCGGGCTGCTTGGCTGGGTCCTACGTCTGTTTCTGCTTGCGGGCACCCGGTTACTAAGGAATTCATCCACTCAATGATTCGGACTAAATTATAAAACAGGGCATGAATAACTATCAAATCACAATAATCAGCATTCCCCGATGAGCTGATGTGATGGTGGTTTTATACCATCCTCACATCAGCTCATGGTGGTTTTATACCACCCTCCCCTCACATCAGCTCATGGTGGTTTTATACCACTCTTACATCAGCTCATGGTGGTCTCATACCACCGTGCTACGAAAGCCATCTACACTGGTTTAGCTGAAGAGGATGTGAACCAGCGACATGACAATGAGCCAGAGCGTGCCACCCGTGAGCATCGTTGAACCGCTCCTTTCGGATTTGTCGGACTCGCTGTCCTCTGGCAGAGCAACGCCAGAGGTCGGCGATGTCGTGGCATTACCATTAGTTTGCTCTTCAGGCTCATAGTTCTCGACCTCATGCTGGTTCAAGTCCTTGGCAGAGACAGTGTTGCGATGCTGGCTCCCTCCGTCTCCTTTCACACCATTGACAGCCTTTGCATCGTCATAATCTTTTGGATCCTTATTCTTTGCAGAGATTTCCTCATCGTTTTCTGTCTTGGGAGAATCGGCGTCAGTATCCTCGATTGCGCCAGTTTTGTCGAGCACGTGTTCCTGGCAGCTGGGTCTCTCCGCAGAGTCCGGGAACTCAGTCCAGTCGTCCTCGGGACACGGGTGTTTTTTTCGCAGTTGGAAGTAGAGCTGATACTGCGTCGGATTCAGCCGACCCTCCGCTCCTCCGGCCGACAGAGCCAAGGTCAACCGCTCGGTCGGACAGATCGGAAACAGTGGGGCGGTCACATCCAGCTCCGTCATCTCCAGCTCGTTGCACTCGGAGAACGTCAGGGAACCGTTTTCGGCTTCAGTAACGCTCACTTTGTGTAGTTGAAGCGACGGTGAGACACTCCCCTGATCACGTGCCATCGTCACCCCAAGGAGAGCGTTCTTCCTTAGACGTTCAATTCTTGTTTCACGAAACGTGAATGAACGTGTGACACGAACTTTCACGGACTCTGACTGCAAATCAGTAATGTCTGATTTGATCATATCAAAGCTGGATGCCGTCAGGCTGATCGCACTCTCTTGAACGGTGCCGAAATGACTATTTTCGGCGAACCAGCTACCGATGTTGCCTGAAATCGCCCCAGGATGCATAGTCCCAATTTGGACAGAGTTCAGATTAAGGAACGTGTCACTTTTCAAGCTATGGAAACACTGAGCATTCATGTCGGTGATGGTTACATTATTCCATTCAGTGACGTAAGTATTTTCTCCGAAACTCTCCTTCTGGCACTCGTCCATTGTGACGTTGGTGAGAAACATTCCAAACATCGGAGCTGAAAAACCGTTCGACTCCAGGTTGAGCCTCTGGACATCCTGCAGAATCACACTGGGACCTGTTACAACGGCCTGGTAGCTGAAAGCGTCAGGCATGACATGGAGGTCTTTGATGTGCTGCATTACGATGGTCGTTGCTCCCTGCCATGTGCCAGAGAAGGAGTGACTCTCGGTAAGGAGTGATGAGACGTTCTGGAACAGCACCGAACGAAGCCTGATCTGAGCGTTTGAGGTCATGCCTCCCCGCCTGATCTGCAGCTGGTCCACATCGCTGACGGTTAAGTTGACCAGGGATGGCAGCTTTTCGATGGCGTCTCTCTCGATGACGAGTTCTGGAGTGTTGCTGATGGTCACGTCTTGAGCAGTGTCAGGAATGTCTCCATACCGAAGGGTCATCTGGGGAATAAGACACAAGGTCAAGCAACTATTTTATCCTTCGCCCGGCTTGGGCCTTTCTTTTACCGCGGACGGCCAAGGCAGTGGGGAGGGGGGGGGGGGGTACGACCCCTTAGCGATTGGCTCCTATATGGGAGCCCATCCCATCCCATATATGGGATATAGAAACACTAAATTTACAGGTTAGGTGAACCCATAGGCAATTCGCCCCTGAGCAAATTTGTTGACTACTATGCATTTCAGACCCTTTGGAACAGTCCTTTTTGGCTCTTTCTCGTTACCAAAACGCTTGATTTCAACCAAACTTTGACACAATGAATTTCAAGGCCCTACCTAATTTTTACTAATATGGTCTTTTAACAAAATGTCAAAATGAAAGGCACTTGCCATTGACTTGCAATGGTAAAAATTGGCCGGAAAACTCTGCGCCGTGGTAGAGGCTAGCATGGCGTAGCAGTGTCAGCTGTTGCGCCGCAGCTAAGCTCCGCCCACTGCGCCGCGACACTGAGGCCGGTCATCCGCCACTCGGGGTCAGGGCGGTGCGGAGCTCTGACAGACTGCAGTCGTTCCATGGAACGAGACACACGCTAACGCAGGTATCCTTGCGTGAATATGTCGTATATGTCGTATATGTCGTATCTCGCGCGGAGTGAATAAGGATGAAGAATGCAATGCAGATCGGTGTATGTATAAAACGATAAGCACTCCTTCTAGGTACAGAATGTTATTCCCTACAGACTTAAAATAATATTATTTTCAATAATTTATAACGAGCCTCTCCGCAGCCGTTTTCCTACAGGCTATTGTGCATTTAAGTAACGGGACAGAATCTACCGGACTGTCTTTGCATTCAACGGTCTTATTTAATTGCATTTTTTTAGTTTTAAAGAATAAAATTTTATTATTTTTGGGTGAAAATATTCAATCTTTCCAGGATATTTCCACAATGCTTTACTTTAAGAATATTGTTGATAGATCTTAGGCCCGAAAAACAATAAAACGGGAAAGATATAGGATGACTCAATCTGAAAATGTACCTAGTTAGATATGCAATATCGAGAGATCTCCCATCCTTCATTCCGCCAGTCTCTCGTCTATAGGTTTATAGTCTATAGTAGTGATGTCAATTACAGAAAATCGGAATACCGATACCAAACGAAATATCAACCAAAACCATCAGGAAATACCGAAACCGAACCAACTTGGGAAGATGAGGAAAATACCATCCTTTTACCAATTTTTCAACCTTGTATACGTTAGCAAGGGTTTATAATACCAACAAAATACCAAAAACAATCGGATTGAAATACCAAATACCAACTTGGTATCGGTTTGGTATCGGTATACCAAAAAGTTGGTATCCGGTTGACATCACTAGTCTATAGTCTCTCGTCTATAGCGTAATCTATATCCTCGTCACTTGTCTCTGGTCTGGTCTACCATCTTTTGTGTCTGTCTTTCGTCTACCGTCTTTGTTTGTCTCCTCGTCCTTTGTCTTTCTTCCTCCGTCCTTATTTGTCGTAGTATACAACTTATTAAAAGTTCATGACATGCAAACAAGTGCTCCACTCCGCTGCGCTGCGCGCGCGGCCCGCACGCCGGCCGGCCAGATTGCGACTGCCGCCCGCTGCCCCCTTGACTGCCGCCGACATGACCCGAGGCTGGACGGCAAGTGGGCGGAGCTAAGCCGCAGTGTGCTAGTGCGTCACGACCAATCAGAGGGGAGACAGCGCCCAGCCTGTGCCAGCCTCTAAGCAGGGCTCTGACGACCTTAACCCGCGCCCCGTTGGGCTCTGCCGAGCAACGCGCCCTGTTGGGGGGGGGGGTATTTTGGCCCCCCTAAGATCTCGAGAACCACGCAACCTAGCGACAAGCGGCAAACGGTGTTGGATAGCCCTATCAGGGAACTACCTTATGACCCAATTTTATTGACCTAGGTCAAATCACACGACCTAGGTCGTGTGATACATGTTTTATGGTCCATTTTACATGACAAATGCGATTATGTGGGTCAGGCAGCCTTTGGGGCCAGCTTAGGTCACGTTTTGGTCAAGGTAAAGTCAAGGTCAGGTCAAGGTCAGGTCAAATTTCAAAGTTGATATTTTTGCATAAAATGGGTATCGAATCGATGCAGCTCGTCACGGGGAGTTCAATGGTGGTCTTTGTTTTGCCGTACGTGGTATAGAATCGCAAAAAAATTGAGTTCAAAAATTTGACGTCATCATTTTTGAACAGTTTTTTCGCTATAACTTGGCCACAAAACGAGATATCGATCTGAAATTTGGTATGTATATAGAAGAGCGCAGGGACTATCACATATATACCGTTTTTTCGAAATTCGGAAAAATTGTGGATTTTTTTTAGTTTTTCTAAAAAAAAATCAATTTTTTGAATTTGTTTTTGGTCGAAAACCCAAAATATAGAAAATCCGAGATAGCAGTTTTGTAGCGCCTATTTTTTTCTACTAGACCATATAAAGAACTTTGAAATTGCTTGATAACTGTAGATTTGGTGAGCGTTTCAAGATTACATGTTTTTTGCTCATTTTTGCTCGAACATGACCTCAGTTTGACCTCAATAACTCCTGACCTAAGGTGACCTAAGACTTGAAATTTAGTGTGAAGGTGTCAAATTGATGCCCGGGAAGGTACTGAAAATTTGGCGACGCTGCGCGCCGCCGTTTTTTGCTATTCAGGAAAAACCACAGGGGGGGGGGGCAAAATGCCCCCCAACGGGGCGAGGGTTAACATTATCAGTCAATGACAAGTGCCTTTATTTTTCATTTTTTGTTAATAGACCATATTGATAAAAATTAGGTAGGGATCTCAAACTACCAATGCCAAAGTTTGGTTAAAATCAAACGCATATACAACGAGAAATAGCCGAAAAGGACTGTTCCACAGGGTCTGAAATGCATAATAGCTCAACATTTAGGGGAATTTTACAGAGCATACGTTACGGGCGGTTAGGCGGCCGCAGCGCCGCCTATCGGTGTGATTCAAAACTAATACGGAGCCGAAGCGTTCATGGAAGACGTCTTGATTAAAAACGGCCAACTCTCTGTATTTGTAGAAGTGCAAGGTACTATTATGGAAGCTCATACACTGGTGAACACACTGAACACCTATAGTCTAACCCTATTAGGGGCAGAGGGGTATTCCACGATAGATCGACCAAAAAATAATTAAATTTACATCCTCATATTTTATTTTTTGCTTAAACTTGGTGTAATGGGTTGTGATAGGCGGGGAACCCAGCTGTGGCAAGGATTTTTTTCTTCGGACAACGGTTTCCGAGATATAGCCTCGGGCAATTCCTGGAGGTCACGCTGGAACCCTATGTTTAGCGGCTTATAACTCAGAAACTATTGGTTTTCTATGATAAAAACTTGACATGGTTCAACTCGCAATCAACCATGACGAATATTTTGGCTATCTCGGAATTTCAATTTTAAAAATATAGATAACGTGACCTCTTTACCTATTTTTTTTAAGAGTGACCTTGATAGGTATTTTCCCCACTGAAAGTTGCAAGTTTGTCTGATGACGATTAAAGTATTATCAATTATCATTAATATGCGATAATAAAAAAGTGGCTTTCGGCCTGCGTTGACCTCAGGTCAGGTCATTTTTATGACCTGCCCATTATTACGAGCGGGAGCGACAGCGAGATCTCGAGAACAAAGCAAGATAGCGACAAGCGGTAAACGGCACAGGGTACATACGGAAAAGGACTACAAATTTTACTCGGGTCATTTTCAGGTCAAGTCAAAGATGACGTCACAGGGGTAAAAAGAAAGTAAAAAAAGCAGCACTACATATAACGGGTGGTCAGTATGAAACTGGACAAAATTTGATTAAGCATAGCATCTCCTTAGCATAGCATCTCATTAAGCATGGACAGATTTTAATTATTTTTGGCTGGTGAATACTTCCAGTTATTCTATATTACCAGCTCAGATTTCAACTTTCTGTTATTAACTAGTAGAAAACATTGCGCCGGTAAGTCAGCAAGCGTTCCGGGACCTGTTCGCGCAAGTTTGTGAAAATAACACAAATTACAAAAGTGCTATCATTATGCGTCACATTACGCCATAGGGTGTAACCAGATCTTAAGAATATGTGATCATCGATAAATTCTGAGGACTTGCAGATGTTTTGCATGGTGGGAACGGCAAGATCACCAAGAAAAGGCGCATTCAGCACCGGAAGAAACAAACAGGTGCCGTCACCGAGCAGTTGGGGCTCTCCTTGTGAGCTCTGGGAAGAAATTTTGGAATCTTCAAAACATATGACCAATTAATGCGTCAACAAGCAGGAATCAGGTACAAAAATAGTATAAAGGTGACGGAGGCACAATTTCGTACACAGAAAATCCGCCTGCGCCGTCTGTCACAGGGTCCAATGCAGGGTAGCAAAAACATGGAGGTGCATATGGACGATGAATCTTATTTCACCTGCAGTGGCGGCCAAATGCCTTCCATTGTCGAATTTTACACCTCAGCTGGTGGAGACACTATTCCACATGTGGATCGCACCTTTGCTTTCGACCTGAGAGCAAGCATCCACCCGAAATACCCGTCTGGCTTACCATGAGTCCGAGGGGCTCACGCGTCCAGTTACTTGCCGAGCACAGGCAATGTAAAGGGCGAACTGTGCTATTAAAAGTGTATGAATGGCGTATTGTTACCACTTCTTGAGTCTCAGAACACAGAGCATGATGCTCTGTTAGGTTCCGACCTTGCAACAGTCACAATACGCGCGCTAGAACACGAAACTTTTTTAGGAGGCTGGGGTGCCCGAAACAGCACGTGACACGAACCCGCCATGTACCCCTCAGATTTAGCCCATTGAGGATCTGTGGGGCTCATCAAACAGAAAGTGTATAAGGGAAGGTGACAGGTCAGCTGAGACGAACAATTGAAGCGGATAATCCAGCAGGCCATCCGTCAAATCGACCCGGAGGTGCCGCGAAAGAAAATAGCGGGGCTGCCAGCGCGCGTGCGCTTGGAGGCTGACAGAGGTCCAGTGTTGCAAATCCATTAAGGCGAGCATGATCACAACAAAATAATGGCACGGTAACGCGATTTTCGTTACTTTCGCTTGAAAACTTTCGACACAGTAACAATTCAAACTTTGTCCAGTTTCATACTGACCACCCGTTATATGAAGTTTTTCTAGAATAACTTTCGAAGTTTCCCAACTAAGAACAAACTAATAGCACCATCATGATCCTCTCGTCGATCCGCATCAAAACCTCGAAAGGTCAAGGTCAAAAGTTGACCTTATGTCACGTGACCTTAAGGTCATCATATCACATTCATCACATTCGATGCGCCTTGACGAGCTGAACACAATGAGCCCATCCGCGCGGCTGTATCTCAAACCTGTAAGGAGTTATTAGCAAAAAAAAAAAAACATTGGGTGACCTTTCATGACGTCACATGACCCAAGAGCAACGTCACAGCTGCCCAAGAGCAAAAAAGGTCTCAAGGTAGTCAATGTTGATCGTATATGAAGTCACTCATGGCTTATTTGGTAATTCCGACGCGTTTTAGTGTAAAAATAAGGGAGCAGATTTTTCCCAATTGACTTATAATGGGGGTGGTCAAGAAATTGGCCAGACCTTAGGTCATCGATATCGAAAATGAAAGAGAACTGGCTCTAGGCCAAAACAAACACAATGGTGCCTATTCCACGTCTCTTTCTTTATTAGAGTAAAAGGTACAGCCAAAAAGGGAAATTATTGTCGTGTGTTCAACGGGTGACCTCGGATGACCTTTTAACGGGTCACTGATGCAAAGCTGCACTATGACAGATGCTGAGAGGCCTGCAGCCCATCAGCATTAGGTTTGCCGGTGCTACTGTTTGTGAGTCGGCGACCGTCAGAAACCTGGGACTTGTGATGGACAAACACCTGTCATAACCGCAGGTTGTTTGAAAAGACAAACACTATTCGTTAGAATTGTGTTTTTCTATTGAAAAACAACCGGAGCGGTCCTTCTCCGGGCTATGTTTTGCATGGTTGGCAGCGAATCAGTACAACTTGATTGGGGCCTAAACGAATCGCTCAATCTTCGTAAAAAGTTCAGGGTATGAGCTCCCGCAGGCGATCTACCTGATGGCACCGGTCGCTACTCGCTCAGAATTTTTTTGCGCGTGGCACGTGCGATTCCATTTTTCCCATGTTAAGTCAACGGGGTTTTGGACACTTTTTGCGCAATCGCGAATAGCGGAAAAAATCGCGGATCAAGGTATGGTTTGCTGCACACCATTTTATGACCGACACGTTAAGGTACACGCCCGTGGGCGCCGTATACCCGTAAGAATTCGTTAACTTGAGTTGCACGAGTTTGAAGTTGAACTTTTTTTGCTCCCCATGCTAAGTCAATGGACGTTTTTGCAGAGACATTTTCATTCGTTCATTGCACAAAATTATATGATACGATTTTGTTTAAACTTTCAGGACCTGTTGAGAAACGACCATAACCGCAGGTTGTTTCTTCATTGACAAACACTATTCGTTAGAATTGTGTTTTTCTATTGAAAAACAACCGGAGCGGTCCGTCTCCGGGCTATGTTTTGCAAAGTTGGCCGCGAATCAGTACAACTTGGGTGGGGCCTAAACGTGCATTGCGATTTTCGTAAAAAGTTCAGGGTATGGGCTCCCGCAGGCGATCTACCTGATGGCACCGGTTGCTACTCGCTTAAAACCTCGTGGCACGTGGCACGTGCGTTTCAATTTTCGCCCATGTTAAGTCAACGGGGTTTTGGACACTTTTTGCGCGATCGCGAATAGCGGAAAAAATCGCCGATCAAGGTATGGTTTGTTGCACACCATTTTATGACCGACACGTTCAGGTACACGCCCGTGGGCGCCGTATACCCGTCAGAATTCGTTAACTTGAGTTGCACGAGTTTGAAGTTGAACTTTTTTTGCTCCCCATGCTAAGTCAATGGACGTTTTTGCAGAGACATTTTTATTCGTTCATTGCACAAAATTATATGATACGATTTTGTTTAAACTTTCAGGACCTGTTGAGAAACGACCATAGAACATGTTGTTAAGCTTCGTTATGAAATATAATGGCCCGTTTTGGGGTAATCGGCACGTGCATTTTCCCATAGGGTTAACATGGGAAAAAATTAAAATGCGATTTGCGAAAAATTTCGTCAATTATATTTGCTGATATTTTTCGGGTCGGATCTCGGGCTGGCACCCCAACTGACGGTGGTAATTACTTAAAATATAATTGACAAAATTTCGGGTAATCGTCACAAACAGTTACCCCATGTTGAGCCTATGGCGATTTCGAAAAATTATTTTCAAATCGATTTTGTCAAAAATTTCCACGTTAGATTTTGAAAATGTTCCAATATGTTGTGCCCCAGGGTGTCGGCTACCACATGGTATGGGTCAGATATGGGGCGATTGAAAAGCACGTGCCACGTGCAAACGTGTTCGATGGGGTAACCTCCGGGAAAATCCGACATTGGCCAACTGGGGGTCCTATGGCGTGGAAACGACTTCAACTAGCGACACCAAATCAGTGCAGCCGGTGAGCAGATGAATCCAGCTTGTCGCACTGGTGGTCACGTGTCGCACGTGCTATTGCACGTGCCGTGGCACGGGGTCAATTTTGGTGCTTTAATACACCATTATTGTGAAATGCAAGGAATGGGGGAAATAGCCGTCAGGCCGTCAGTTTTTATGATAGGGCCGATCTGAAAACGGGTTTAGGCACAGAATGAAGGACGCTAAAAAACTGCTATCTCGGATTTTTTGTAAAATGAAAAATTTAAAATTCTGGGGAAATTATATATTCGAAAGGTGAAATTTCCCTAAATTTTCCCGTTTTTCGAGTTTAGCCGTCCACTGTTTATAGTGAAATATTCAAATGTTCATAACTTTGTCAGTTTAAGTCCGATTGGATTAGATTTTGGTGGGTTGATAAATTGTTAAGCGACATGAACGAATGCGGCACGTTTGTTGCAGTGCGCCACGTTTGTCTCAAAGCGCCATTTTTGCCACAAAGTGCAAAAGAGTTCAGAGTTCAAAGTTGCCACAGAGGTGCTTGCTCAAACAACCTGCGGTCCCGCGATGCGGAGCCCAGCATCGCAGATGCTGTAACCGCAGGTTGTTTCTTCATTGACAAACACTATTCGTTAGAATTGTGTTTTTCTATTGAAAAACAACCGGAGCGGTCCTTCTCCGGGCTATGTTTTGCATGGTTGGCAGCGAATCAGTACAACTTGATTGGGGCCTAAACGAATCGCTCAATCTTCGTAAAAAGTTCAGGGTATGAGCTCCCGCAGGCGATCTACCTGATGGCACCGGTCGCTACTCGCTCAGAATTCTTTTGCGCGTGGCACGTGCGATTCCATTTTCCCCATGTTAAGTCAACGGGGTTTTGGACACTTTTTGCGCGATCGCGAATAGCGGAAAAAATCGCCGATCAAGGTAGGGTTTGCTGCACCCCATTTTATGACCGACACGTTCAGGTACACGCCCGTGGGCGCCGTATACCCGTCAGAATTCGTTAACTTGAGTTGCACGAGTTTGAAGTTGAACTTTTTTTGCTCCCCATGCTAAGTCAATGGACGTTTTTGCAGAGACATTTTCATTCGTTCATTGCACAAAATTATATGATACGATTTTGTTTAAACTTTCAGGACCTGTTGAGAAACGACCATAGAACATGTTGTTATGCTTCGTTATGAAATATAATGGCCCGTTTTGGGGTAATCGGCACGTGCATTTTCCCATAGGGTTAACATGGGAAAAAAATAAAATGCGATTTGCGAAAAATTTCGTCAATTATATTTGCTGATATTTTTAGGGTCGGATCTCGGGCTGGCACCCCAACTGACGGTGGTAACTACTTAAAATATAATTGACAAAATTTCGGGTAATCGTCACAAACAGTTACCCCATGTTGAGCCTATGGCGATTTCGAAAAATTATTTTCAAATCGATTTTGTCAAAAATTTCCACGTTAGATTTTGAAAATGTTCCAATATGTTGTGCCCCAGGGTGTCGGCTACCACATGGTATGGGTCAGATATGGGGCGATTGAAAAGCACGTGCCACGTGCAAACGTGTTTGATGGGGTAACCTCCGGGAAAATCCGACATTGGCCTACTCGGGGTCCTCTGGCGTGGAAACGACTTCAACTAGCGACACCAAATCAGTGCAGCCGGTGAGCAGATGAGTCCAGCTTGTCGCACTAGTGGTCACGTGTCGCACGTGCTATTGCACGTGCCGTGGCAGGGGGTCAATTTTGGTGCTTAAATATACTAGCATTGTGAAATGCAAGGAGTGGGGGAAATAGCCGTCAGGCCGTCAGTTTTTATGATAGGGTCGATCTGAAAACGGGTTTAGGCACAGAATGAAGACGTCTAAAAAACTGCTATCTCGGATTTTTTGTAAAATGAAAAATTTAAAATTCTGGGGAAGTTATATATTCGAAAGGTGAAATTTCCCTAAATTTTCCCGTTTTTCGAGTTTAGCCGTCCACTGTTCGGAGACGGTGACACCGGCCGGGGTCATCTTTTACATGCTGATGGCCACGTCGATGGGTCATCACGTGGCGTGAACGGTGAAGCTATCAGAGGTCCGGCACGTGCCACGTGGCCACGTGTTTGAGTCCCGTACCTCCCAGATTATCGTGTGTTTGCCGATTTGTGGCCTTATAGCACGAAAACAGCACAAGCCAGGAACACTGAAATGGTGCAATCAGTGAGCGGACAAGTCCTGCTTACACCACCGGCGGTCACGTGGCACACGTGCAAATTTGTGCACCTCCGTTGCGGAGATATTTTATAGTGAAATATTGAAATAAACATAACTTTGTCAGTTTAAGTCCAATTGGGCTAGATTTTAGTGGGTGGATAAAATTGTTAAGCGACAGGAACGAATGCGCCACGTTTGTTGCAGTGCGCCACGTTTGTCTCAAAGCGCCATTTTTGCCGCAAATCACAGAATGTGCCTAACTTTATCGAACATGGGACGATTAGGATGCGCTTTGATTGAGGGATGGCTGCTTAAACGGCAGATATGAATTCACCACACTTGCCGCAAGGCGCCATATTTGTCTTAATGCGTCAGTGTTTAGTTTAACGGACGGCGTGCGTTTTTTTTTGCGGCAGTGTTTGTAGCACACCGACTCCCGTGTGCACGTGCAAGGCTCATCCCCTCGTTTGGCGGCGGGCGTTTTTGCTGCGTTTTCAAAGGTGCTTGCTCAAACAACCTGCGGTCCCGCGATGCGGAGCCCAGCATCGCAGATGCTGGTAACCGCAGGTTGTTTGAAAAGACAAACACTATTCGTTAGAATTGTGTTTTTCTATTGAAAAACAACCGGAGCGGTCCTTCTCCGGGCTATGTTTTGCAAGTCTGGCAGCGAATCGAGACATCTTGACGGGGGCCTAAATGTGCATTGCGATTTTCATAAAAAGTTCAGTGTATGGGCTCCCGGAGGCGATCTACCTGCTGACACCAGTCGCAACTCGCTTAAAATCTCGTGGCGCGTGGCACGTGCGATTCCATTTTTCCCATACTAAGTCAATGGAAGTTTGGGACACTTTTTGCGCAATCGCGAATAGCGGAAAAAATCGCCGATCAAGGTATGGTTTGCTGCACACCTTTTTATGGCCGACACATTCAGGTACGCGCCCATGTGCGCCGTCTACCCGTAAGAAGTCGATATTTTTTGTAGTACGACTTTGAAGTTGAAGTTTTTTTGCTCCCCATGTTAAGTCAATGGGTGTTTTTGCAGAGACATTCTCATTCGCTCATTGTACAAAATTATATGATACGATTTTGTCTAAACTTTCAACACTTACTCAGAATAGGCCGAAGTACCTGCCGTTATGCTTCGTTAAGCTGTCAGAATTCGTTTGTTGTTTTTAGGCTTCTTTAAAAATGAAAAATTTTAACATGGAAAGTCAATGGGAGCGTTTTTGCTGCTTAATTACTTTTTACGTGAAAGATATATTTAAGTGAAAAGTTGATAGGTTATACAACTTTTGATGCTTTTTCCAATGATTTATAGATCGTTCTTGCACGTCGTGCCGTTTTTGAGAAATTTAGTAAAAAAGCACGACATTACCGAGATTTGAGCTCAGACCTATATATGGCGTTGGCTCAGAGAGTATACGAACAGGTGACGGGGATACCTCCCATAGAAGGATGCGACACGAATTTAATGCTAAATATTAGCGGCCAGCCGCCGTGGGGGCGTTTTTTACGACTTATATCTCCGCAACCACTTGACCGATACACTTGCGGTTTTTGTGTGGGGTAGCTTATATCCTTCTTACAAGTATTTTACTATGGACGATCCATGCGGGTGACCCCTACTGCACGTGACACGTGTAAAACGGAGAGGTGTCACTTCTGTTGTAATGAAAATAACACGGCAATGGCAGGGCTCATTGCGCTGAAACTTAACAAGGATGTAGGCACACACCGAACCATGCGTTTCCATGTGCTACAGTTGGGGTGCAACTGCACGTGCGCGCGTGCAGGGTGACGTTTCCAGATCTCGAGAACGACTGGGTCGATTGAGTTCAAATTTGGTACACCGCTAGAGACCGGTTAGTAGGGTGCCGTGCAACTGCACAAGTCAGATGGGACCCATTGGCACGTGCGCACGTGCAGGCGGACGCTTCCAGATCTCAAGAACGGCTGGGCCCACTGTACTCAAATTTGGCATACCGCTAGAGACTGCTTATTGCCGTGCACAAGTCAGTTAGCATGTATTTCCATGTGTCACGGTTGGGATGCAACTGCACGTACGCACGTGCAGGAGTCGTTTCCTGGTCTTGAAAACGGCTGGGCCGATTGAGCTCAAATTTGGTACACCGCTAGAGACCGGCGAATAGGGTGCCGTGCACAAGTCAATTGGACACAGCTTGCACGTGCGTACAGTAGGTGCCGTAGAGAGTATCAACATAGTACCAATATGTTAAATAGTTTTAAATACTTTTTCGCGAATTGTGCACTTCTGGCACCAGTTTTAAAAAGAAAATGAAAAATAATAATGTCAAAATGAAAAACAACGATATCTTCATAACCGTAACCGCAGGTTGTTTGAAAAGACAAACACTATTCGTTAGAATTGTGTTTTTCTAGTACCAATATGTTAAATAGTTTTAAATACTTTTTCGCGAATTGTGCACTTCTGGCACCAGTTTTAAAAAGAAAATGAAAAATAATAATGTCAAAATGAAAAACAACGATATCTTCATAACCGCAGGTTGTTTGAAAAGACAAACACTATTCGTTAGAATTGTGTTTTTCTATTGAAAAACAACCGGAGCGGTCGTTCTCCGGGCTATGTTTTGCAAGTCTGGCAGCGAATTGGGGCAACTTGACCGGGGCCTAGACGAAATGTACAATCTTCGTAAAAAGTTCAGTGTATGGGCTCCCGGAGGCGATCTACCTTATGGCACCGGTCGCTACTCGCTTAAAACCTCGTGGCACGTGGCACGTGCGATTCCATTTTCCCCATGTTAAGTCAACGGGGTTTTGGACACTTTTTGCGCGATCGCCAATGGCGGGAAAACGAGCCAAGAAGGAGGTGGTTTTCTTCCAAGAATTTTATGGCAAACACGTTCAGGTACACGCCCGTGTGCGCCGTATACCCGCCAGAATCTCGTGGCACGTGGCACGTGCGATTCCATTTTCCCAATGTTAAGTCAACGGGGTTTCGGACACTTTTTGCGCGATTGCGAATGGCGGGAAAACGAGCCAAGGAAGAGGTGGTTTTCTTCCCAGCATTTTATGGCAAACACGTTCAGGTACACGCCCGTGTGCGCCGTATACCCGCCAGAATCTCGCAACACCTCTATGCACAAGGTCAAAGTTGGAATTTTGCTGTGTCCCATGTTAAGTCAATGGACGGCGATGCCGAGCCTTTGCAGAGACATTTTCTTTCGTTTATTGTACAAAATTTTAGAGATAGAATTTGTCCAAACTCTTATAACTTGTAGAGGAAAGAGCGTAGTACATGCCGGTATGCTTCATTAAGCTGGCAGAAATCGTTTTTTCTAATAAAGTTCGTTTGAAAATGAAAATTTTTAACATGGAAAGTCAATTGATGCCTCTTTATTGCTCTATAACTTTTATCATTAGTAAGATATATAGATGAAAAGTTAATATAATATACAACTTTCGATGCTCTTTCCAACAATGTATAGAACGTCACTACACGATGTGCCGTTTTTAAGAAAAGCTGTAAAAAAGCAGGACTCGACTGTGACTTGAACCCAACCACATTAGACTATACGAACAGGTGACGGCGATACCTCCCGTGTGCGGATGCGACACTGATTATTGCTAAATATTAGCAGTAGGCCGCCTGTGGGGTGCCTTTACAAACCTTATATCTCTGCAACCACTGGACCGATTCACTCGCGGTCTTTTGTGTGGGATAGCTTCTTCCTTTCTTACACGTAGTGTGGTGTTCTCGATGCGTATGGGTGACCCCTAATGCACGTGCCACGTGCAAAACGAAGAGGTGTCAGTTCGGTAACAAGTCTAATAACTCTGTAATTAGTTTGCCGATTGCGCTGGTACTTGGCATGGATGTAGGCACCCGTCCCGCAATGCATTTCCATGTGTCACGGTTGGGGTGCCGCTGCACGTGCGCACGGGCAGGGTGACGCTTCCAGATCTCGAGAACGGCTGGGCCGATTGTGATCAAAGTTGGCACACCGTTAGGGCTTGGCGAGTAGGGTGCCGTGCACAAGTCAGATGGGACCCGTTATGCACGTGCGCACGTGCAGGCTGACGCTTCGAGATCTCAAGAACGGCTGGGCCGACTGTGCTCAAATTTTGTATACCGCTAGAGACTGGTTAGTAGGGTGCCGTGCACAAGTCAGTATGTATTTTCATGTGCCACGGTTGGGGTGCAGCTGCACCAGCGCACGTGTAGGGGTCGCTTCCAGATCTTGAAATTGACGGGGCCGATTGAGCTCCAATTTGGTACACCGCTAGAAACCGGCGAATAGAGTGCCGTGCACAAGTCAATTGGGGCCTAGGCTGCACGTGCGCACGTGCAGGGTGTCGCTTCCAGATCTTGAAAACGGCCGGGTCGATTGCACTCAAATTTGGCACACCGCTATAGACCGACGAATAGGGTGCCGTGCACGTCAGTCCGTAGCACACCGACTCCGGTCTGCACGTGCAAGGCTCATCCTCTCGTTTGGTGGCGGGCGTTTTTGCTGCGTTTACAAAGGTGCTTGCTCAAACAACCTGCGGTCCCGCGATGCGGAGCCCGGCATCGCAGATGCCGGTAACCGCAGGTTGTTTGAAAAGACAAACACTATTCGTTAGAATTGTGTTTTTCTATTGAAAAACAACCGGAGCGGTCGTTCTCCGGGCTATGTTTTGCAAGTCTGGCCGCGAATCAGTACAAGTTGACGGGGGCCTAGACGAAATGTACAATCTTCGTAAAAAGTTCAGTGTATGGGCTCCCGGAGGCGATCTACCTGATGGCACCGGTCGCTACTCGCTAAGAAGTCTTTTGCGCGTGGCACGTGCGATTCCATTTTCCCCATGTTAAGTCAACGGGGTTTGGGACACTTTTTGCGCGATCGCGAATGGCGGGAAAACGAGCCAAGAAGGAGGTGGTTTTCTTCCCAGCATTTTATGGCAAACACGTTTGGGTACACGCCAGTGTGCGCTGTATACCCCTCAGAATCTTGGAACGGTGCTTTGCACGAGGTCAAAGTTGGAATTTTGCTGTGTTCCATGTTAAGTCAATGGACGGCGATGCCGAGACTTTGCAGAGACATTTTCATTCGATCTTTGTACAAAATTTTAGAGATAGATTTTGCCCAAACTCTTATATCTTGTAGAGGAAAGAGCATAGTACATGCCGTTATGCTTCGTTAAGCTGGCAAAACTCATTTTTTCTTATAAAGTTCATTTGAAAATTAAAATTTTTAACATGGAAAGTCAATGGGAGCGTCTTTGTTGCTTAATAACTTTTTACGTTGCAGATATACCAAAGTGAAAAGTTAATAAAATATACAACTTACGATGCTCTTTCCAACAATGTATAGAACGTCACTGCACGATGTGCCGTTTTTAAGAAAAGTTGTAAAAAAACAGGGTTCGACTGTGACTTGAACCCAACCACATTAGACTATACGAACAGGTGACGGGGATACCTCCCGTGTGCGGATGCGACACTGATTATTGCTAAATATTAGCAGTCGGCCGCCGTGGGGGCGCAACCTTATATCTCTGCAACCACTGGACCGATTCACTCGCGGTCTTTTGTGTGGGATAGTTTCTTCCTTTCTCAAACCTAGTGTGCTACTCTCGATGCGTATGGGTGACCCCTAATGCACGTGCCACGTGCAAAACGAAGAGGTGTCAGTTCGGTAACAAGTCTAATAACTCTGTAGTTAGTTTGCCGATTGCGCTGATACTTGGTATGGTTGTAGGCACCTGCCGCGCAATGCATTTCCATGTGTCACGGTTGGGGTGCCGCTGCACGTGCGCACGGGCAGGGTGACGCTTCCAGATCTCGAGAACGGCTGGGCCGATTGTGATCAAACTTGGCACACCGCTAGAGGCTGGTTAGTAGGGTGCCGTGCACAAGTCAGATGGGACCCGTTATGCACGTGCGCACGTGCAGGCTGACGCTTCCATATCTCAAGAACGGCTGGACCGACTGTGCTCAAATTTGGCATACCACTAGAGACTGGTTAGTAGGGTGCCGTGCACAAGTCAGTAAGTATGTATTTTCATGTGCCGCGGTTGGGGTGCAGCTGCACGTGCGCACGTGTAGGGGTCGTTTCCCGATCTTGGGAACGGCCGGGCCGATTCAGATTAAATTTGGTACATCGCTAGAAACCGGCGAATAGAGTGCCGTGCACAAGTCAATTGGGGCCCAGGCTGCACGTGCGCACGTGCAGGGTGTCGCTTCCAGATCTCGAGAACGGCCGGGTCGATTGCACTCAAATTTGGCACACCGCTATAGACCGGCGAATAGGGTGCCGTGCACGTCAGTCCGTAGCACACCGACTCCGGTCTGCACGTGCAAGGCTCAACCTCTCGTTTGGCGGCGGACGTTTTTGCTGCGTTTGCAAAGGTGCTTGCTCAAACAACCTGCGGTCCCGCGATGCGGAGCCCAGCATCGCAGATGCTGGTAACCGCAGGTTGTTTGAAAAGACAAACACTATTCGTTAGAATTGTGTTTTTCTATTGAAAAACAACCGGAGCGGTCCTTCTCCGGGCTATGTTTTGCATGGTTGGCAGCGAATCAGTACAACTTGATTGGGGCCTAAACGAATCGCTCAATCTTCGTAAAAAGTTCAGGGTATGAGCTCCCGCAGGCGATCTACCTGATGGCACCGGTCGCTACTCGCTCAGAATTTTTTTGCGCGTGGCACGTGCGATTCCATTTTTCCCATGTTAAGTCAACGGGGTTTTGGACACTTTTTGCGCAATCGCGAATAGCGGAAAAAATCGCGGATCAAGGTATGGTTTGCTGCACACCATTTTATGACCGACACGTTAAGGTACACGCCCGTGGGCGCCGTATACCCGTAAGAATTCGTTAACTTGAGTTGCACGAGTTTGAAGTTGAACTTTTTTTGCTCCCCATGCTAAGTCAATGGACGTTTTTGCAGAGACATTTTCATTCGTTCATTGCACAAAATTATATGATACGATTTTGTTTAAACTTTCAGGACCTGTTGAGAAACGACCATAGAACATGTTGTTATGCTTCATTATGAAATATAATGGGTATAATGGGCCTGTTTTGGGGTAATCGGCACGTGCATTTTCCCATAGGGTTAACATGGGAAAATTTAAAATGCGATTTGCGAAAAATTTCGTCAATTATATTTGCTGATATTTTTAGGGTGGGATCTCGGGCTGGCACCCCAACTGACGGTGGTAATTATTTAAAATATAATTGACAAAATTTCGGGTAATCGTCACGAACAGTTACCCCATGTTGAGCCTATGGCGATTTCGAAATATTATTTTCAAATCGATTTTGTCAAAAATTTCCATGTTAGATTTTGAAAATGTTCCAATATGTTGTGCCCCGGGGTGTCGGCTACCACATGGTATGGGTCAGATATGGGGCGATTGAAAAGCACGTGCCACATGCAAACGTGTTTGATGGGGTAACCTCCGGGAAAATCCGACATTGGCCTACTCGGGGTCCTATGGCGTGGAAACGACTTCAACTAGCGACACCAAATCAGTGCAGCCGGTGAGCAGTTGAGTCCAGCTTGTCGCACTAGTGGTCACGTGTCGCACGTGCTATTGCACGTGCCGTGGCACGGGGTCAATTTTGGTGCTTAAACATACTAGCATTGTGAAATGCAAGGAGTGGGGGAAATAGCCGTCAGGCCGTCAGTTTTTATGATAGGGTCGATCTGAAAATGGGTTTAGGCACAGAATGAAGGGGGCTACAAAACTGCTATCTCAGATTTTTTGTAAAATGAAAAATTTAAAATTCTGGGGAAATTATATATTCGGAAGGTGAAATTTCCCTAAATTTTCCCGTTTTTTGAGTTTAGCCGTCCACTGTTCAGAGACGGTGACACCGGCCGGGGTCATCTTTTACATGCTGATGGCCACGTCGATGGGTCATCACGTGGCGTGAACGGTGAAACTATCAGAGGTCCGGCACGTGCCACGTGGCCACGTGTTTGAGTCGCGTACCTCCCAGATTATCGTGTATTTGCCGATTTGTGGCCTTATAGCACGAAAACAGCACAAGCCAGGAACACTGAAATGGTGCAATCAGTGAGGGGACAAGTCCTGCTTACACCACCGGCGGTCACGTGGCACAAGTGCAGATTTGGGCACCTCCGTTGCGGAGATATTTTATTGTGAAATATTCAAATGAACATAACTTTGTCAGTTTAAGTCCAATTGGGCTGGACTTTGGTGGGTGGATAAAATTGTTAAGTGATAGGAACGAATGCGCCACGTTTGTCGCAGTGCGCCACGTTTGTCTCAAAGCGCCATTTTTGCCGCAAATCACAGAATGTGCGTAACTTTATCGAACATGGGACGATTAGGATGCGCTTTGATTGAGGGATGGCTGCCTAAACGGCAGATATGAATACACCACACTTGCCGCAAGGCGCCATATTTGTCTTAATGCGTCAGTGTTTACGTTTAACGGACGGTATTTTCATGTGCCACGGTTGGGGTGCAGCTGCACGTGCGCACGTGTAGGGGTCGCTTCAAGATAGCACACCGACTCCGGTCTGCACGTGCAAGGCTCATCCTCTCGTTTGGCGGCGGGCGTTTTTGCTGCGTTTACAAAGGTGCTTGCTCAAACAACCTGCGGTCCCGCGATGCGGAGCCCAGCATCGCAGATGCTGGTACCGGCCGTTTTCACGACGGAATAGCAGGCATCTATTTGATACCTGTTTGATCCTTTGGTTCCTCAGGAATTTTAGTAGTTCTTTTTAGTAGCTTTCCCAGCTTTCGAATGAATGGTGCGTTAGTTTGCTATTTTTCTATTAAATACACATCGATGTACTTTATCTAAGGATCTATCACTAATATCAACATAAAGCGTAAGCACAATTATAAAATTATGAAATTATTAACCCACGCACCGACGGGGGGGCGGATATCCGCCCCCCCCTGAGGTTTTTCGCGGATGGCGGGAAAACCGCGGCGCGTAGCGCCGCGAAATTTAGTATGACTATTCTCCCATCAATTTTACACATGGTGTGCAAGTTTGACCTTTCTAACTTTTAAGGTCAGGTCACCAGGTCACTTTGAATGACCCAACCTCAAGTCACTTTTTTGCAACTTTGTCACCGTGCCAGAGCTACAGTAGATGTCGGAGGCCTTTGAAAGTCGCAGGATGTTATTAGGTCATTAGTAGCTACAATTTGTATATCTCGGAATTTTGATGTCGGTGACCTAAGGTCAGGTCAATTTCTCGACCTCCCCATTATAAGTCAATGGGGGAAAATCAACTCCCTGTTTTTACCACTAAAACGGGTCGGAATGGCCCCATATACCATACATGACTTCATATACGATCAACCTCCACTACCTTGAGGTCTGTTTTGCTGTTGGGCAGCTGTAAGGTCATGTGACGTCATCAAAGGTCACCAAAGGTTTTTTGCCAATAACTCCGTACAGGAACAAGATACAGCCGCGCGGATGGTCTCATTGTGTTCAGCTCGTCAAGACGCATCGAATGATATACATCATGACCTCGAGGTCACGTGACCTGAGGTCAACCTTTGACCTTGACCTTTCGAGGTCAACATATATATCATTCGATGCGGATTGACGTGAGGATCACGATGATGCCCTTAGTCTGTTCCTATCTTGACTAATTCGAAAGTTATTCGAGAAAAACTCTCTCCATATCTAGCGCGTTAGGCGGCACGGGCGGACATCGATAGCAGCGCCTCTATCGGTCACTAGGGAAAGCTGGGCTGTAGGCGACGAAATACCGGCTGAGTTGTCACAAGTTAAATAGGTTTATAGGCATCCTTCTTGTGAAAAGTTGAACTTTTGCCTTCAATATTTCTACAGGCAATTTTAGAAGTGCCTTCACATAGATTAAAAACCGTTTAAATTATTTTATTCACTTCAAGCCTTCCCTATTGTTCTTGATGATGCGGGAACTATTTCTAATTAGTGTTTCTAGCTTAGTAAAAGAACATATTTCGCAAACGATGAAAAAAGCACAAATGGAAGATTTTAAATGCAATTTTCTGTAACAAGTAATGGTAAATTCTCCATACATCAAGGAAAAGGTGCATGCTAACTGATAATTTAAAGTTCTTGGGGCCAGTTGGTTTCTTCTTTTCTTACGTCGCCCCAATGGCCGCGAATACACTTGTGATAACGCCTATCGGCCGCCATTTTGACTTTTTCGACCCCTGTGACGTCATCTTTGACCTGACCTGAAAATGACCTGTGTAAAAATTGTAGACCTTGTCCGTGCGTATCCGATGCCGTTTACCGCTTGTCGCTATCATGCGTCGTTCTCGAGATCTCAGGGGGGGGGCGGTCATCCGCCCCCCCCCCGTCGGTGCGAAGTTGGCGCAGACCCCCGTCGGTGCGCGGGTTACTAAGCACCATCGACTATTCAACACCATTCAACTAGTACAATAGTTGAAAAAAGATACTGAGTTGCCACGCTACAAAGAATATATTCATTTATGGCGCACGACAGACATTTAGAAAGCAGCGCCGTGTTTTATTGCACGCTGCTAGCCGCTTCCATTGGGTTTTGCAGGCCGACGTCATTGGTTGTTACACGTATGATGTCACGCGACTTGCGGCCTATCACGGCTCTTTAATGATCTCCACTAAATGAATGCAACACCGTTCCGTGCTTCTATCCTCAGGATACTGAAATCCTTCTCCTCCACGCCGCAACCCCCCTCCGGGCTGGACAGGCAACTTTATCTCATGCGGGCTGCTCCCTTGGAGCGGCACCGCTGCTCCCGAGGGAGCGCACCCCGTAGCCGGGTGCAGTGAGTGCCTTGGGGCTGGGTGGCCCATGTCCTCTGGACGGGCTCAGCCCCGGCGACTCACTAGGGTGCCTGCCCAGACCAATGTCTCCCCCTATATCCTATCATCCTCCCGGCTCTGAAATGGTTTCATTGGACCGAAAGGGCCTAACCCAACAAAACAAACAAACAAAAACAAAATGAATGCAACAATGGCCTTTTAAGTTGATCTCTGTGGCCATCTGTCTATGGAGCGACCAATATGAAAGACCAATATGAATTTACCGGGGTTACATGACTATTACCGGGGTTACATCAGCGATCCGTTCCAAATACGCACTACGCTAATGCGCATCAGCTCCCCACAAACGTATCTACGGCACCGGTTACATGAGACTAATTCGTTTTATCTACGTCAAACGGATCTTGTTTGGCTCACCCGGGCTGACTCCCCGACGGCCGGTAATTCGCATCACAAACGGAATAGGATTAGCGTACAGTCATGGCGCAGTTGCGGCAATTACCGGGACGACTGAATTAAATTTTAAATACTTTTATCATTTGATAGGCTCAAAAACATTTAAAATTAACATGAAATCAAAAAATGAAAACAAAGTTTTCTTGTTTTAAGTCAGTGGGCACTGATTCGCCATGCAGCGACAGCAGGGTGGTCAGAAAAAATTATCTATCAAAATATTTCATTCATTTTATTTCACATGCAAAGACTAGACCAAAATACCAACATTTTTTTTGCTATTTTCTACGAGGCAGCCAATAAAAAAATGCTTAGTATTTTGCATTTTGACGCTTCCAGTCAGCAAAGAATAGTTCTTGTGAAATACGGCCCGAATCGTGTGCCTCGGTTACATGACGATCCGTTCCAAATACGCACTACGCTAATTCGCATCAGCTCCCCAAAAACGCATTCAGTGCACCGACTACATGAGCAAATTCGTATCAGTGACGTCAAACGGATCTAGTTTGGCTCTCGGCCCGATGCGCATTACAAACGGAATAGCATACAAATGTGGCGCACTTCCGTAGCAATAGAGGTAACTGAATTAAAAACTTAATATATTATGTCTTTTTTGCATTTAATCTGCTCTAAACTTTCTCAATTAACTTAACAAAAAAAAGTTAAACATAAAGCTGTCTTGCTTTGACTCATTGAGCACTTGCCTCTCTTGATTCGTCTGTAGTGCTGTCAGAAAAATGTTTCAACTGAAAGTACTTTGATATTTTCTTTTTGGTTTTCACTATATTTATTTTTGAAAACTTGACAAAATACCGACATATTTTTTAAATTATTATTTCAAAAGAAGCAAATGAAAAAAATACCTATTATTTTGCATTTTAATGCTTCTTTTTGGAAAGAAATAGTTCCTGTAATACGTATCTTGGTCCTATTCGCTTCTAAGCCTCTTTCCCTGCGGATTTTGTTCGGACCGCCGATTCGTATTAGCAGGTGGATACATGAGTCGGTAGTACGCTGAACGCTCCTGATTCGCATTAGCGGTGAATCCGATCGTGATACGTATTTGCTTTGCTCATGTAACCGCGGATCGGATCGCCGATTCGTACTAGCAGGTGGCTACATGAGTCGGTAATGCGTTCCTAATTCGAATTAGCGGCTAAATACGTATTTACCGTGCTCATGTAACCCCGATATATGAGCAAGCAAATGTGTATAAGGAATGGATTTATGTGGAGAATTGCGCTGGACCATGAGTGCTCGAGCGCTCCCAATTCCACGCCGGTTTGGCTTTGGAGCCGAGACAGACGATGCGGGTCAAGGTCACCGCTGGGGTAACGGTGGATTGGCTGCGCCCGAGCACCCGTAACGCGGCACAATTCTCCATCTATGGATGTTCCTATTCGCTCAGTATTGTGATAGGCGTTCGTAATAGCATTTACTCGGCTCATGTACCTATCCCCGTTTATTTGAAAGAAGTTTTTGTGGGGGAATATCCCGGCTATAGGTACTCAGTGGCCCTATTCACGACTTTCAAAGAATGCTCCGATAACTAAATACCGCACAGACCTACTGCATTTGTGAATCTGACAAAAGGTCTGTGGAATTACATCCCCCCTCACCACACCCCTTAAAACTCATCTAGTGTCCAAAACCACTTTTATCGACTCGCCAAAAAAAAAAAAAAAAAAAAACACACACACACACACACACACACACACACACACACACAAAGCATGGCGCATGTCAGCTCTCAGTTCATTTTTCATTGTCTTTACCATGGTTCAATTGCATTGCGCGATTTAAAGCACGTGAGTGCCTATATAGTATATATGTAGAAAATAATACCTACGGCAAAACATCCAAAATTACAAAGGCTACAATGCTTAAAAAGTAGGTTCATCAAGGAAGCCCATTTTAACTTGCGTGGTGTTGCAAACCATGCGATTCCAACGCGGGCTATTCACAACGTCTGCAAAGGCACGTTAACAACTGACAAGCCGCCACCGCTGCCATTTATTCATAGATAGTTGATATCGCAGCTTGGGCGTCAGCAGCGCGGCCCACAACGCGTCGGCGCCAGCGCACGCAGCTGTTGGCACTCGGCAGCCGGTGTTGCGACTTAACGGCCGGCCGGCCCCATGAAGGAGAAGCTCTTGGTGAAGCTTTGTGATCGCCTCATAGCCGCCTTGGATGTCATCTTTCTTGGCAGATCCATCCGTTCAGATGGTACGGTGCAGTCTGGACGAAGGACGAAGTCCAACGCCGCTAACCCCGCGAACGCCACCCCAGAACGTGGCCACAGACCGAACGGGCGTGAGAGCCGTAAGGGCCACCCCGCCATCCGGTAGGTGGCTGAGCAGCCGGGCGCAGCGGCGCCTGGGCGGCGGCCGCACTGAGATGAAGCCCCAAACCGCCATGTCGCCATCACCGCCATCACCATTGCTGCAGCTGTTCCCAACCGCCTCCATCGCCGCCGTTGTCAGGTGTTGCCAGCAGCCGCGCCGCGGGATGGCAGAAGCTCCAGAGTAGCCTCCAGCGCCCCTCTCCGCACGTGTGCAGGTGCTCTGCGGCCGCCGGGTCCGACGTCCAGGCAGAACATGATATTTCCATGCTGCTCCGACGGTGGGCTGGTCTTGTTTGGGCGTTCCTCCACTGTGACGTCGGTCACGCCTGCCCCGGCCAGAGCGCAGAGGCCGACGTCTCACCATCCGGTTGCGGTCCTCAGTCGGGTCGCAACGTGTAGGGGAGAGTGGGGTAAGATGCCCAGGGTGGGAAAGACCCCCTCTAGCGGCGAAACAAAGAATCGAACCTGGAAATTAATGTTCTTAGCGTAAAGCGGAAGCCTGCCTTGTTAACTGCACAAAAATTTGCGAGGCTCAGTTGGGCAACGGCTGGCTGGTGATTGCATGTTTTTTATTTGCTGCTTTCAAAAAATATTTTGGTGTCAAAACATTGTAAATATCAAAGAAAGTAGATAATTTTTGCGTCCCTTGCTATAGTCGTGATAAATTAACATGCGTGTACTGTGTCCCAAACAGTTTGTTTCAGGGTGTAGTTTTATGGCTAACGAATTGTACTGATTTAATGTTACTTCGGTACCTTGGGGTAAGATGCCCCCTGTCCTTATGGGGAAAGACGCCCCCCCCCCTAAATCCGTAGGCTGTCCTTCAAGCAGCCCGTCAAATCATTTATTACATACCTGTGATGAGAGACAAAAGCCAATCTGGGACTATTGAGAGACCAGTACGGTCGGGTGCTCCCCATGCCGGTCTCTCGGCCCACACAGCGACTTTTTGGGCGGCATCTGACTCTGAGAGCCCTTACGACGGCCTCTGTGGGCCACATTATTGGCTCCAGGGCCCCTCACGACATCCTTTGAGGGCTCCCACGTTGGCTCCACGGGCCGCGCTGGCATCTGAGGTCCCCACGATGGGCTCGAGGGCCCTCAAGCATCATGAAGACCTATAAGGGCCCCACAGTGGTCTCCGAACGCCACCACGGAGGCTTGTTTGGCCGCGCTGGACCGTGATGGCCCTAACGATGACCTCTGAAGCCCCTTACGACTACTTTTAAGGGCCCTTACGATGACGTTTGGTGTCTACTGCAGGCCCGAAGGGACTACTGATTCGTAAAGGCGATTCACGTGCCCATTTATGTCACTTATAGTGCAGGGGGCATCTTACCCAACGCCAGGGGGCGTCTTTCCCACCCTGTGGGGTAAGATGCCCCCTTTCACTTCTTCAGGAAAATGCTTAATAGCAAAACAAGTTATCATATTTCAAGCACGAAAGTGTGATATTTTTGGAGAAAAATGATGTCGGCTTCCGTTGAAACTACAAGTTTTTGCTTTCCGATCGTCATTTTCGAATAATATATGACATAGTAAAACCCTGGGCATCTTTCCCCACTCTCCCCTACCTCTACCGCAGCGTGGAGCGCGCTCCCGCTGGGCAGCGATACAGCCAAACGTAACATGCGGGCGGCCAGCGCTGCGCCGACAGCGGACCCATGCCGGGGGTATGCCGGTCTCGGCCATTAGCGAGGTCGTCGGGGCCGAGGCTGTACATACAGCTGGTGACCGCGTGAGCCGCCAATCGAAGCTCACGGCTTATAAGCTCGACGCGGGCATCACACGCCGTCCCGATGGGAGCTCCACGACGCTGCCGCGAACTCCAGCAGCGCGGCTCGCAGCGCGAAGGCCGATACGGACGGACGGGGCGCAAACGGCGTGCGGGAGTCGCAGCCCGCAGGCGACGGAAGACGTTCTGCGGACAGAAAGGGTTGGGCATAAGCTGGTCGGCAGGACACTCTTGAGCCGAGCCTTTGATGTAATTACCGATGATCCAGAAACATGCACAAAAATTCATGACACACTATTCTCATTTATGTATTTGCTACATATGATATGATATGATCAGTGACGCATTCTGGGCAATATGTTCTAAAGTGAAGTAACTGAAGTTAGGTACAATTGACAGCTTAAAAAAAACACACACACACACACACGCACACACATTCGATAGCTTATTAGAATAACATGCCTTGTCTGCTTAATGCAGGAAAATATTTTTTACTTTTTTAGAAACATCAAAACAGTTGTCAACAAGCCATGTCAACTATCTAAACAATTTTTTTTGGAAACTGCTCTAGCTAGCTTAAAGTTCCACAACGTTTCCGGAGCACTGTACCCAAACTCAGTTCATGTTACAAAAAACAGTAATAATGCCTCCTAATTTGAATGAAATATAGGTATAAGTAATTTGATTTGGAAAGCAGCAAATTTCCGAAAATCATTTTAGCAAAATCACTATTTTCTTCAGCCACCATGTTTTAAACAAAACTATAGTAAACTTTATGATCTAGTTGACACAAAACCAAAGCCCCGATTTTAACAAATGTAGATTAAATTTTAACAACTTTAACAAATGTATCGTGGAGAAAATAAAAAGTGTAGATTTGTAAAGCCGGGATATTTCACAGATTAGGCACTTAACGAAATATCTTCACCTTTCTTTGAGCCACCAGCCTTCACCCAAGTTTTACACGAATGTAGTCAACCAGACAATGTGGCAACTCAAAACTGTGATGGTTTGAGATAATTATGACGGTAAAAGAAAAAGCAACACAAGGTTCCTTACCCTCGCTTTTTCAGATGGGTTCAGATGAGGCTTCAGCTGTTGCCGACCTGAGGAGCTATAGGGACTTGAGCTTTCCAAAACTCAATTTCTAAGGGCACTGAGCAGTGTTTGGGTTTCACACGTATGCGATCGTAAGTTACATTAAGTTGACAAAGCAAACAAATCAAAGCATGATGCCCCGCGCGTCCGCCCGCGACCACGTCCCGCGTCCGACTCCCGGCCGCTGCGTGACCCGAGGCCCCCGGCGGTCACGTGACCTACCGGCCGGGACTGCAAACGGCCTACAACACCATTCTTGTATGACGTCATATCCTACTGAGGTGCTGATTGGTCGGAATTAGATACCTGAAGGTAATTATCCGCCGAAGTTATTTTTGTTTAATTGTTTTGCGTGTTTTCTTACATGAAATGTAATTAAAAAATTTGCCATATTTTAATTACCATTAAAACATAACTGAATGGGTATAAAAGAGAACTCGATATATACTTTCCTTGTTTTTAAGAATTCCGGAATTAGATACCCGAGGGAGCAAAGAGGGAGCAAGTTGCCACGCTGATTTAATACCTCATAGTCGAAAGGTGGGCTACTAGAACCGAAATTGCTGTGTTTGTAAATAAATAAGTGATTTGAGGGCACATAATGCCCGGATTTAAACTTCTAAAATTATTTTGAACATAAAATATTTCAGTTCGAGGGATGTTAACCCGCGACCTGGTGGGGGGGGGGGCTATTTTTTGCCCCCCTCCAGACTTTTCGATATATCTCCAGAACCGCTGCGCCGATCGTCACCAAACTTTCAGTACCCTCCCGGACATCAATTTTACACATTGTGACCAAATTTTTTCCAAAGGCTATGAGAGGTTGGCCGGAAATGACGTCAGAGTGACGTCATGTTCTGCCGTTTTCGACCCAAAAAAGGGTTTCGCGGGAAGAGCTGCCAGGCCTATAGCTTTGCAAATACAGAAAAATGATACGGACGTAAAAGTTGTAGAATCAACAGGGCTACAAAACTGCCATCTCGGATTTTTGAAATTTTTGGATTTGGATCCCCAAAAATCAAAAAAATAAATTTTTTGGATATAATAATAGAAAAATCCAAAAAGTTTTTTGGATTTCGCAAAAACCGGAATATATGTGATAGTCCTTACCGCCTTCCATCCACATACCAAATTTGAGATTGATACCTCTTTTTTTGGCGAAGTTATAGCGAAAAAACTGTTCAAAATTGATGACGTCAAATTTTCAAACTCAATTTTTAGCAATTCTAGACCCCGTATCGCAAGACAAAGACCACCATTAGACTCTCCGTGACGAGCTGCATCGAATCAATACCCATTTTAATGGGTATGGGTATTGTGACCCTTGGGTATGGGTAATACCCATACCCATTTAAATTTTAAAACTATTAATTTTAAAATTTGACCTTTTTTGGCCTGACCTTGACCTGACCTTGACCTGAACTTCACCAGAAAGTGACCTAAGCCGTACCTGCTAGTCTTATAACCAACACCATTGAGTTGGAAATGAAAAATTGGCCATAAACATGCATCACACAACCTTAGTAAAGTTGGGCTCATGTGACCTGACCTGTGACCCTTGGTGACCTGACCTGTGACCTGACCTGGTATTGTCAGTGACCTCTAATAGCAACATATCTACTAGGCAACTGACGCCCTATCGCTGATTATCGGCAAAATGCGTTTTCCTCGGTGTTATAGCGCATTCCCTAGCAGACCCGTGAACGGTGAAACATTTCATCTTTGACCTGACCTGTGACGTCATCGGTGACCCCGAGGTCAATGAAATTTGGTTTCCCTCAAAAAATTTGACAGGCCTTTCGAACGCCGTTTGAATTTTGCGGATCCGTCCCGTAGTTTCGGAGATACGAGGGGGGCAAAAAATAGCCCCCCACCAGGTCGCGTTATAAACAGACCCCACCAGGGCGCGGGTTAACCCTATTTCTGGCGGGCTCCGCCGGGACAAGAAACTGGCGGGGGGGGGGCCGATTCGGCCCCCCTTCAGATCTCAAAAACTACACATCGCAGCGACAAATGGTAAACGGCATCGGATACGCACGGTCAAGATCTACAATTTTTACTAAGGTCATTTTCAGGTCAGGTCAAAGATGACGTCACAGGGGTCGAAAAAGTCAAAATGGCGGCGCTAGATATGGAGAGTTTTTCTCGAATAACTTTCGAATTAGTCAAGATAGGAACAAACTAAGGGCATCATCGTGATCCTCTCGTCCATCCGCATCGAATGATATATATATTGACCTCGAAAGGTCAAGGTCAAAGGTTGACCTCAGGTCACGTGACCTCGAGGTCACCATGTATATCATTCGATGCGTCTTGACGAGCTGAACACAAT
The DNA here is from genome assembly GCF_019059575.1 of Amphibalanus amphitrite. Classification (NCBI taxonomy): domain Eukaryota; kingdom Metazoa; phylum Arthropoda; class Thecostraca; order Balanomorpha; family Balanidae; genus Amphibalanus; species Amphibalanus amphitrite. The sequence continues at coordinate 117,554 of NW_024882794.1, read as the reverse complement.
GAGACCATCCACGCGTCTGTATCTTGTTCCTGTACGGAGTTATTGGCCAAAAACCTTTGGTGACCTTTGATGACGTCACATGACCTCACAGCTGCCCAACAGCAAAACAGACCTCAAGGTAGTGAAGGTTGATCGTATATGAAGTCATGTATGGTATATGAGGCCATTCCGACCCGTTTTAGTGGTAAAAACAGGGAGTTGATTTTTCCCCCATTGACTTATAATGGGGAGGTCGCGAAACTGACCTGACCTTAGGTCACCGATATCAAAATTCCGAGATATACAAATTGCACATACTGGTACCCTAACTAAAGCCTGGAGTAGAAATTGATCGGTCAAAAACTCTAGCTCTGGCGTGATTGCAAACTTTTCTGAGGTAGGGTCACCAAACCGCCTCTGGTGACCTGACCTGAGGTCAGATCAACTCAAAATTTTCAGACATGTTGCGTAGAAGCCTTTTAGGAAAAGTCAGAAAATTTGAGCTTCCTAGCTCAACGCGTTTGGGAGAAATAACCAAAAAACCTCAGGGGGGGGGGGGCTCCTGAGGCCCCCGCCAGGAATAGGGTTAAGGCCTCAAAGGGTAGGTACTTTTCAGGTATCAAATAGGTTCCTCTGCGAAAGTTCCGTCGTGAAAACGGCTACCATGAACATGTCACACACGTAGTGCCCAAGTGCACAGGATCACTACTCGCACTCAGTCACGCCAGATATGTGCTGTCGCCCAACTCGCTCAAACCGATTGTCATCTCACTTGTCGTGTCCGTGGTGCGCTATTGCATAGCCATCTACGGGACATGCGGCACTACTGAGCTCAGCCGTATACAGAAAGTACTCAATTTTTGTGCGCGCGTTATTGGTGGTCGCCGAAAGTACAGCCATGTGACCGAAATACTTCGCGATCTGAACTGGCTAAGCGCAGCAAGTCTGGCCCTGTACCATCGGATATGTAGCGTGCATAGAGTGATAGTGTCTAGTCAGTAGTCAGCCAACCAGTGTCGCTTGTACGCTCGAGACCCTCGACCATGGTCACGGCACTCGTCATTCTGGTCGTTTGCGACTACCACGCATTCGAACATAGGCAGGCCGCAGACAGCTGGTGCACAGCGGTGTCAACTCGTACAGCGATTTTATCGCAACGTATGACGGACGGACTCGTTTAAACACGGCAGTGACTCGTTATTTACTGCATGATCAGCGATAGACTGGACTGTTTTATGCATGCATGAGTGTGTGTTTACTTCATCCGTCCATCTTTTTATCTGTTGACATGCGTTAGTGAAAAGCCGCGTGCGCGGATTTAACGTGAATACATGAATTGAATTGAATTGAACTAGTGCCATCAATAATAGCCTAACTCAACATGATTCAAAATTATTTGAACCGGTCAGATGCGTTTCGGTGGTAGCCGATATTTCTGCCATTGACTTATAAACGGAAGGTCACAAAAATGACCTGACCTCAGGTCAACGCAGGAAGAAAGCCACTTTTTTATTATCGCATATGAATGACAATTGATAAGGCTTTAATCGTCATCAGACAGAATTGCAACTTTCAGTGGGGAAAATATAAAGGTCACTCTTCGAAGAAAAGGTCAAGAGGTAACGTGATCAAAATTTTCAAAAATTGAAAATCCGAGATAGCCAAAATGTTGGTTGGTTGATTGTGAGTTGAACCATGAAAGTTTTATCTTAGAAAAAACAATAGGTCTGGAGTTATAAGCCGCTAAACATAGGGTTGCAGCGTGACCTCCAGTAATTGCCCGAGGCTATATCTCGGAAACCGTTGTTCGAAGAAAAAAATTCTTGCCACAGCTGGCTCCCCAGCCCATTACAACCCATTAGACCAATTTTAAGCAAAAATAAAATATGAGGGTGTACGGCATTGGTCGATCTATCGTGGAATGCCCCAGGTGGATTTCATCCACCCCTCAGGTTTTTCGAGACTATCTCCAAAACAGCTAGAGCTAGGATGCTGAAGTTAAGTGAGACTGAAGAGTCATGTCTTAATAGTTAATACCCAGGTAAATGCTTATTTGAAATTGTTTTAACGGACTTTCACTGGGTAGTGGGTAAAAGTTATTATTGGTCCCAAATAATAACTTTTACCCACTACCCAGTGAAAGTCCGTTAAAACAATTTCAAATATGCTGAAGTTTTCTGACTTTTCCTAGAACTAAACTGGGCACATCCCCTGAAAATTGCAAGTTGATACCTTTATCAGGGGCGGTTCCAGGGCATCGGGAATTGGGAGGTCCTATTCGTGAAGTGAATCATTTGGGTGAAGAATGAAGATCACGATGCTGGTGCATTATCCCTCACCGGACCTAGTGGTTTTCTACATACGCGCCGGCCGAGGGAGGGGGGGGGGGGAGCGGGTACGACCCCCCTCGCCGTTTCGACCCTGGTGGAGCTAGCGCGTCGCGGAAAAAACGAGCGTGTGCGCCGTTACGAGACGCAGAGATTGGTACCCGATTTTAAGGTTCTAGGTCAACCGGTGACCTCTGAGGTCAGATCAAGTGCCCCAAGCAGGGGCTCCGCCACGGTTTTGGGATTGGGGGGGGGGGGGGGGTCCGACCCAAAACACAAAACCTCGCTGGCGAATCCAGGGTGGGTAGGTATTTTGGACGAATTCACCCTCCCCTCCCCCCTGCAGCTCCCGAAGATGATGAAAAATCACCGCTTTTTCTAGAGCTCCAAGAAAGCTTAATAATTTTATCGGGAGAATTCTGCTTTAAACCGAAAAACCAAGGTTCAATTTGCACAAGGAATCGAAAACCGAGAAGCGGAGCCCATTGACACCGACATTGCGGCCTCTCAAATCAACGTTCTTGAGGAGTGAAGGCCGCTGTTGCGCGCTCCAAGGGCGGTGTTAGCCATCAGACAGCGCATTAGGCTCTCAGTGACTGGCATGGGCTTGAGAATTCAGGGACCTTCATAGGCGCTCAGATATCTATCTATGTAGGCTTTTAGGCCAGTGCCGGGTCCTCCAAGGCCGTAGTTAAAGGAAAGCGCAGGGCTTTAGGAGTCGTTGAAGGGATTTGAAAGCCCTGCCCTCATACATATAGCAGTATGGACTCCTTAGATACTGACATTCAGTCTCTGTGATCAGAGAGTGACCTATCTTGACCTGAAAATGGATATCAAAATGCTGCAACTGAATCAAAGGTCAGGTTATGCAGGGGATTCTGTAAGAGTTGTGACTTTTAGACGTATCTCTACCGACATGCATTCAGAGTCCTGTGCAGATTATTGCAGATTACCTCAGAACGGTGTGAGGCTGCTTAGACTAGTACGGTGCTCGAAAAACCGGCTTAATCCCCTTCCCCCAACACTATCGGTTGACCTCACATGGAAAAAGGATTCTCAGGTCGATTCGAAGCTCATTTAGGGCGGTTATTGTGTCTAAGAGGTGTCCTGCAAGCTGGACCTCTCTCACGAAATTATAGCCGAATCTTGGCATGCTTAGCTAATCCTATAGCAATCTTAAACGCATTCATTTTAATAACAAAATGGTAGAATAATGGCTCTCCCGTACATACGAGTATAGGTCGGCGAGAGTTGAGCACTTCGTGTGTCACAACATTTTAAGGGATCCCTACATTTCTAGATCTTAAATTCCTTAGCTTTGCGACTGTCAACGTATTCTAAATTATTCAACACATTCTGTGAATGATTTGGTCATTCTTATGCGAAAACAAGCTTATAGTTATTCGAAATATTGGGGGGTACTGTACCCCCCAGGTAAATTATTGAGGGGGTCCGGACCCCCGCGTACCCCCCTGTGGCGGAGCCCTTGCCCAAGGTACGGTTCAGTTTTTGGTGAATAGCTTCGCAAAAAACGGCCGCAGAGCCGCGATTTTGGCAGCATCGTGTTCGCCTCGCTCAGGCGCGTCGAATGACATACTTATTGTTCGGGTCAGGTCAACTTGGGGTTTTGACCTCAGGTCAAGGTCAGGTCAGCACCCCTAGGTCACGAAGTTGGTCGAAAGACCACCCTTGTGGCCCAGTTGGCAAGTGCGTCCACGTTTGGTGTGGGAGGTCCTAGGATCAAAGCTGACCTCTGGCAGCGTTTTCCTCGGCCGGCTCCTACCCAGGAGATGGCAGTAACTGGGGAGTGTTGGCTCGGTCGTGGGGATTAACGCTGTGCCAGCCAGCGCCTCCGGCCGCAGGTACACGGGCTTGATCCGCCTTTAAACAGATCCTTCGGTCCGGTGACATGTCCCGAGGGCACGGCCTCGCTACATGTCCCGGAGCAGCCCTCTGACCTGCCGGGCCCGAGAAATCGAGATAGCCCCAGCGTGCGCACCAATGCGGTACCACCTGGGGTGCGTGACAGGAAGTGTGCGGTCAAGGCTGTCCCGCGTAGCGGGTGCCGAAAACGCTTCGTACCACTGCCGTGTATATAGTGTACTAACCCAGTATGAGTGTGTGCTACTAACGACAAAAAGCCCGGGTCGGGCACCAAAAATATTTCAAAAAAAAGTTGGTCGAAAGAGGTCATGTTGCATATCATTTGATTCGAGAGGTCTTCCTGAGTCCATTGGTGGCTTCCCCGTCTCGCTAGCTCAATTTGATCAAGAGTTATTGGCAAAAAACTAATATGACCCTAATGACGTCATACATGACGTCACGCAAGGTCAACATTGCAAAAGTGACGCATCTAACCTTGCAAGGAGTGCATCAAATCACGATTCTGTGTGCTTGAGATAGTTGGAGATCGTTCCCGGCGCCAGAATAGCAGTTTTCATTTTTCCCCTTTGACTTACATATAATGGTGAGGTAACGAAAATGACCTGACCTCATATGACCTTTAGGAAAAATCCGATATACAAGTTGTGAGACTCATAATGGATACTAGATCCTGCAAGTTTCATTTCCCTGTGACATTTCCTCTGGCAGTGAGGACGTTGCGAAGTTGCGACATCTGAAGACCGTGCAGAGGTTCACTTATGACGTCATAGGTCAGTGACCTGACCTGACCCAAAAATGCGGTTGGTGTCAAAAGATCCGGCTTGAATCATAGGTCGGGTATGCCAAGTTTCAGCTTTCTATCGCCAGCGTGTTCGGAGCTGTCGCGAAAAATCCCTATGGGGGGAGGGCGGCACCCCCCCCCCCTCGGCCGGCGAGGGTTATAACTGTAGTGGCTATTTCCACTTTTGACACACCATGATTCCGAGATATACAAATTGTAGTTACCAATGCCCTTATAACATCCTGCAACTTTCAAAGTCTTCCGACATCTACTGTAGCTCTGACACGCAGGGGCGTAACCACCTAAGCGGACACTGCGGAAAGTCCGCACCATTTTTTTACGGGCACCGAAGGCGCCCCTCCTCTCCTCCTCTTGTCAATACCTGCTGCAGACGGCGCATCACCCGTGAGAAACGTTTCACAAACGACTCTCGCGCTACCAAGGCGCCCCTTTTTCGCATGGAGGCGCCCCTTATAGTTTCATAGGTGTCCTTCTTTTGCATGCAGGCGCCCCAATGGGCATCAGCGGCGCCCCTGCCGGCCTCACAGGTGCCTCTCTTTCGAATGCAGTGCGCCCCTCTTACGCATGCGCCATGCAGGCATCCATTTTTCGCATAGAGACGCCCCTTTGGACATCAAAGGCGCCCTTTTTTCTAACTGAGGCGCCCTATGGGCTTCACAGGCGCTCCTATTTCTCTGAGCCTCAGAGGCGCCCCTCTTTTGCATGTCGGCGCCCCTCTTTCGTATGGAGACGTCATTACGGCCTTCATTGGCGCCCCTCTTTTGTTTATTGGTGCCCCTTTCTTTGCTATGCTTTATTACTATACATAGACCTCGGAGGCAACCCTATCTATAGGCCTCACAGGTACCCCTCTTTTGCATGTAGGCGCCCCTAAAGCCATCAGAGGCGCCCCTATAGGCCTCACAGACGCCCCTCTTTCGCATTCAATGCGCCCCTCTTAAGCAAGCAAACACCCATCTTTCGCATGGAGACGCCCCTATATGCATCAAAGGCGCCTCTATAGAACTCACAGGCGCCCCTCTTTTCCATTGAGATGTTCCAAAGCTGGCCTTCACAGGCGTTCTTCTTTCTATGGGCCTCAGAGGTGTCCCTCTTTGACAAGTAGGCGCCCTTTTTTCGTATGGAGGTGCCAGCCTATGGCCTTCATGGGCGGCCCCGTCTTTTGCATATGCAGGTGCCCCTAGTATAGGTACTATAGGCCTCATAAGTTCCTCTCTTTCGCACGTAAGCGCCCCTCTTTCGAATGCATGCTCATTGCGCCATCGCTTTGTATGCAGGCGCTCCTATGAGGTTCACAGATTTTCAGGGTATCTTCAGAAATCCTGTGGGGTCCTCAGAGACCAGCACGGTACTCTCAACACCGGTGGGGCCCTCAGAGTCGTCGGTGTTGGGCTCTCAAAAGTCGCCGGTGGGTGGCCGTCAAATGTGCAGGTGTGGGGTCCTCAGCGGCGCCGGCGTTAACCCGCGCCGGGCCGGTGCTCTGAGACCTCCGCGCCGGGCCGAGGGTGTTTAAACACCCCCCTTCTTACTCGGCTCCTGGCCACGTAGCGACACGCGGTAAGCGGCAATCGAAAGAACGTCCAGAATAAGGGCGAAAACATTTGGGTCATTTTTTGGGTCAGGTCAAAGGTCAGGTCACCAGAGGTCACCGAAGGTAAAATGGATTTCAACATTTTGGAAACTGCCTACGGCTAACTCGGGAACTAATAGAGCTACAGCGCCGAGGAAAAACGCATTCGATAGCTCTTTCAGCGCTCTTTTGCCAACATGTCCTCAGCTTTGACCTCAGGTCAACGGTTTAGCCTCCAGAGGGCAAAAACTCCAAAAATAGCTGTTTTTACGAAACGTGTTTTTTTCGACAATTTCTTTTGACTCAAAAGAGCAACGACATTACTTTTGCCAGCATCGCACTCCTCTCGTCGGAAAGCTTCGAATGAACTATAATTTGATCTTGAAAGGTCAACTTGAAAATTTGACCTCAGGTCAAGATCATGACCTGACCGAAAAAGGTCATGTTGCATATCAGTCGATCCGCATCGTCGAGCCGAACACATCTAAGGTGTATTCATCGCTCTAGCATGCCTCTATCATAAGTTATTAGCGAAATACTGTTAGATACTTTTCGTGACCTGAGATGACCCCGGGGACATAACGAGGGGCACAGGTGCCATTTTCCGGTTCAGTGTGTCAATTTAACCTGCATCTTGATGTTTCAGAGTGTCTATAATGGCGTTCGTGCAAAAGAGACGCTTTTCAATTTTCTCCCATTGACTTATAACCCGCGCCCTGCTGGGGGTCCTGGATTTCCACGCCCTGCTGGGGGGGGGGGGGTGTTTGAACACCCCCCCCCCCCTTGTAACTCGGCTCCTGGGCCACGTAGCGATACGCGGAAGGCGGCGTTCGAAAGAGCGTCAAAAATAATGACGAAATCACTTCGGTCAATTTTTTGGTCAGGTCAAAGGTCAGGTCACCAGAGGTCATTGAAGGCAAAATTTCGCCGATTTCCAGGTCGAATGTCGAAAATTTCCAAGAAGCCAACGCATAACTCGGGAACCAATAGAGCTACAGCGCCGCAGAAAAGCGCATTCGATAGCCCTATTAACGCCCTTTCTGAGTAATTCTCTCAGATTTGACCTAACGTCAACGGTTTTGCCTGCAGGGGGCAAAAACTGCAAAAATAGCCGATTTTTTCGAAAACAGTTTTTCTGCAATAACTTTTGACCCAAGCCTTGTACGAGCTTACTTTTACCGGCATCGTGTTCCTCTCGTCAAGACGCATCGAATGAACTATGACTTGACCTTGAAAGGTCAACTTGAAAATTTGACCTCAGGTCAAGGTCATGACCTGACCGGAAAGGGGCATGTTGCATATCAGTCGATCCGTATCGTCGAGCTGAACACATCTAAGGCGTTTTCAGCGCTCTAGCATGCCTCTATCAAAAGTTATTTGCGAAAAACTGTTAGATACCATTCGTGACCTAAGATGACCTCAGGGCATAAACAAGGGTCACGGACACCATTTTCAAGTTCAGTGTGTCTAAACCACTTGTAATTCGGTGTTTGGGGGTGTTTATAATGTCTTTCATCCAAAAGAGGCGCATTTCAATTTTCTCCCTTTGACTTATAATGGGGAGGTCGCAAAATTGACCTGACCTTAGGTCATCGATATCAAAATTCTGAGATATACATTTTGTACATGCTATTGCTCTTAGCAATCGCTGAAAGTTTCAAAGCGATCGGTCACTCGGTGTAGCTATGACAGATATTGAAAGTTTTTATGAGGTGAGGTCACTTCAAGTGACCTGGTGACCTGACCTTGAATGACCTTGGCCTGAAATTTTCACAACATGTGTAGAATTGATGTATGATAAGGTGTACCAAAAACGGCGGCGCGGAGCGCCGCCGTTTTTGAGATATTCGCGAAAAACCACAAGGGGGGTGTTCAAACACCCCCCCCCAGCAGGGCGCGGGATAACGGAGAGGCCGCAAAATTTACCTGACCGGTCACCGATATCAAAATTCCAAGATATTGTGGCGGTCACACTTCGTCCTCCCCTCTCTGCGCCCGCGCAACCGCCCCTGCGCGCGGCCGGCCGGACGACCGTCCGCCGGCTAACCTCTGCCCCGGGGCGGAAGGTCACGACCCTGGCCCGCCCCGCCCGGCCGAGCGCCGCGCGGGCCCGGCAGTTTACTGCAAGTTGTCAAGGTGAGTGCGCGCAACACGTGGTGGCAGCGGAAAAGTGACGGCCATGGCTATGGCGAAGAACTATCGCTTACCGGAGTTTGACGGCAGTGGTAGCGTGAAGACATGGATTAGCAAGATGGAAGTGATTGCCCGCGCTTGTAACTGGGACACTACGAAAACGGAGCCGACGGTACGCAACGACGAAACCACGGCGGTGATGGCCCTCCCAGCGATCACCGGCCGAGCGTTCGACTTTGTGATGCGCCTCTCAGATGACGATCGGAACAGCTGGAGGCGACTGTGCGAAAAGCTGAAAGCCGAGTTCGATGCACCCGAACTCACTGTGCAATACGCATTGGAATTTCATCAGCGAATTCGGGCACCCGGTGAATCACTGGCGACGTTCCTATACGATATGGAAACGCTGTGCGCCCGTGCATACCCCGAGTGGGAGGACACCACGTACCGCCAACGGCTGGTGAAGGATCGGTTCCTGATGGGGATCGGAGAAAAGTCGCGAAAACATATTCTTTCATTCTACCAGCCGACGTGGTCGACCGAGGAGGTTCTCCTGGAGGCGAGGAAGCTGGAGCAGATCGAGACGTCGGCAGGAGGTGGGGCCGCCGTAGGTGCCATCCATGGCCCTCCGAAAGGAGACCAGTCGGACAGCTGGAGCACTGGCTCCCGTCCCAACCCCAGCGACACTTCTGCGTTGTCAGCACTAACCAGTAGGATCCAGATGATGGAAGAGCAGATGCAGGCGTGCCGTGTGTTCCGTCCCAGCCGCGACTATGGCCGACCTTCCAACAGACGCCGTACGCCGAGCCGCCGGAGGAATGAGGGCTGTTTCAACTGTGGTGAACACTCCCACTGGCGCTCCGAGTGTCCGTACCTGCATCCCGCGGACCGGCGTTCGGGAAACGGCAGCGGGCCGAGGAAGATGTGAGCCGCCGCTCCTCGGTCCCCGCTGTGGTAGCCTCTTCTAAGGCGGCTCGCACGACCCCGCTGATCCAGGGCACCATCGACGGCGTCCGCGTCACGTGGCTTGCTGACACTTGCAGTGACGTCACGTTCGTCACCAGCAGCTGCCCGGCGGTAAGGCGCAAAGCGTTCCGGCCCCCCGCGCACCCTGCCTTGGCCCCAGTGACCATTGACGGCACGCCGCTGAAGGTGAGGGGAACTGTTGATGCGACCATTGTGTGTGGCCACCTGCCGGCGCAACGTCACACAATGCTGATCATTGACAGTGTGAATACGGAGTGCGTGCTCGGCAATGATTTTTTTTTGTCCCTGTACGGTGAAGTGGCACTCGACTTCGTGCGCATGACAGTGAGGATGACCGAACCTTCCACGGCCGACAGACATGCGCCCAGCAGCGGGGGCGGGCCCGGTGAGAGGCCGGTGCAGCCCAGCAGCCCAGCTGTGATGGCGGACGCAGGGAGCCGCTGCGCCAGGACCGATGCTCCTGCCTGGCCAGCAGCGGTCAGCTCACCGGCCGAAGACGACGGACACCCGGTTGAGCTCGCAGCGGACGTCACGATTCCCGCAGCGTGTGAGGTGCTGTTGATGGGCAGGGTACTGGCCGGCGCTCGGTGGGTGCCTGGGCAGCACATCAGCCTGGTCGAAGACGGGAAGTTCACACAGCGCTACGGGGACAGCCTATGTGTCTCAAACTCTGTGGACGTTATCAGGGCTGACAACGTGGTCCAGTTGCGACTATGCAATCCAGGCCAGAGTGATGTGAAATTGTACAGGTCGTGCACCGTCGCCCGATGTACAGGCTACGTGGACCCGCCGGCGGTGCGCGCCTCGACGCTGAGTGGCCTCAGTCAGGCGGAGCGGGAGGCAAGAAATCGACGGCTGAAGGACACCGTACGCAGCAAGGTGGCTGAGGCGGACGTAACGGACGAGCAGCGCCGAGCTCTGGCGGCGGTGCTTCTTCAACGTAGCGACGCGTTCTCTGTGCAGGGCGAGGTCGGCATGTGTGACCTGGTGAAGCACCGCATACGGCTCAAAGACCCGTGTCAGACGCCCATCCGGATTCCTCCGCGCCGGACTGACTGGGAGACCCGACGGAAGACTGAGGAATTCTGCGATGATCTTCTACGGAAAGGACTCATCCGCAAGAGCCACAGCCCCTGGAGCGCGCCTGTCGTCATGTGCAAGAAGAAGGACGGCAGCAGCCGACTGACAATCGATTATCGAGGCCTCAACAAAGTTACTGAGTTCGACGCGCACCCACTCGTCCGGATCGACGATGCTCTGGACTGTCTACAGGACAACAGCTTCTTCACCACACTCGACCTGGCCAGCGGATAATGGCAGTTCAAGATGGACGAGCGCGACATCGAGAAGACGGCGTTCTCGACGCACAGTGGCCACCACGAGTGGCTGAGAATGCCTATGGGACAGAAGAACTCCGGTGCAACCCTGCAGATGGCGCTCCAGATGCTTCTGGCGGACTCCAACTGGCTGTACACGCTGTCGTACGTGGACGACGTCATCCTCTGGTCGAGGGATTTCGACACTCACCTGAAACGACTGGACGAAATCCTGGGGAAGTTCGCGGACGCCAGTCTGCTGCTGAAGCTGGAGAAGTGCAGCTTCGCCCAGAGGGAAGTGCGCTACCTGGGGTACCTGGTGACCCAGCTCGGAATCCGGCCAGACCCAGCCAAGCTAAAGGCCGTGAGTGACTACCCGACACCAACAAGGCATGAGGAGCTGCAGAGGTTCGTTGGCCTCACATCTTACTACCGACGCTTCTGTCAGAAGTATGCCGACATCGCTAAGCCGCTGCTGAAACTCTTGGAGAGGAAGGCTGACCGTTCCTTCAAGAACGCCTTCAAGTGGACTACCGAGTGTGACCGCCACACACCTCCATTTTATAGATACTGTTGCTCTTATCAACCGCTGAAAGTTTCAAGGCAATCGTTCGGTCGGTGTAGCTAATGACGAGCATTCTAATTTTTTTTTAGGTGAGGTCACTTGGCGTGACCTGGTGACCTGACCTTCAGCGACCTGGGTCTCAAAATTTCACAACATGGGCGGAAAATAGGTATGCACAAACAGGTGTGGCAAAAACGGTGGCGCTCCGCGCCGCCGTTTTTGAGATATGCGAAAAAGCGCGGGGGGGGGGGTCAGGCCCCCCCCCGGCTAGGCGCGGGTTAACTGGACCCTCAGAGCCGCTGATGTAAGACGTTAAGAGTCTCTGGTGTGGGACGACCCTCAGGGGTGCCGGTATAATGGGGCTTTCACAGTCGCTGGTGAGGGCTCTCACAAGCGCCGTTGTGGGGCTCTCAAACATTAGAAAAGGGCCATCACAGGCGTATGTGGGGCCTTTAGAGAGCTCTAAAGGCCCCACAATGGAGCTGCTCTGCAACAGCAGCTCTGCTGTTGCAGACCATTCATATGCCAACAAAGTCGGCGGTGCCTCAAGGAGAACTGTAGGGTCCTTATAGACCGGCATGGTACTCTCAGAACCCGCTGAGACCTTGATAGTCACAAGCGTGGGTGGGGCCCTCAGAATTGCTGATGCAGGGCCTCTTGAAAGGCGCTGGTGTACAGTAGGTCTACAAAATAAGTCCTCTCCGTATGCGGGTCACCAGCGGGCAGTTAGCGCCTGAGCGCTACTCAGGCCGCGCCACCTGCCCGGATACGGAGAGGACTTATTTCGTTACTGTACGCCCTCAGTGTTGGGTGTGTGGGCCATGGGACCCCCAGAGGCCAGAGACGTCGATGTGGGCCTTTAGAGACGCCGGTGAAGGCCCTCACAGTCACCGCTATGGGGCCCTCAGGGAAACTGATGTGAGGCCCAGTGGCCGCGGAACACCTTCAGTTAAAGGGGGGGGGGAGGCACTGCCGACTTTTGGTCCCATTCTTTCCATGCAACGCCCATAGGGCCAATGTTAAAATGCCCAAATCAAAGGGGGCACGGTCCCCCCCCCCGTTCCGCCGCCTGTGGTGAGGCCATCACAGGCGGGTGTGGGATCCTTAGAGCTGCTGGTCCCTAATTGGCCGGCAAGTGTCCTCAGAGTCCGGTAAAGGGACCCTGGCTCAGAGGCCGGCAAGGGGCCCTTAGAAGCCGGCGTGGGTCCCTTTTGGAGATTAGCTCTGGCTACTTAGTTGCCATGAGGTGCTTTTGCGAGCCCTGTGGGGCCCTTCTGAGTTGAATTATGACTAGCGTGGACCCCCAGCGGCCAATTGGCGTCGCAGGGCACCTCGGGCCCGGTCCCCCTGAACTTGAAGGGGGAAACGCTCACCCTGGCCCTCTGGCTACGCCACTGCCCCGCTTTCACATGAGGGCGTCCCTCTTTCGCACCCCATTTCCCTTATAGGCGATGGCGCCTCCTCGTAGGATGGCGCCCCTCTTTGAAGGATGCCGCCCCCTATGAGTTTGTCCGCACCATTTTTTCTAGCGTGGTTACGCCCCTGCTGACACGGTGACAAAGTTGCAAAAAGTGACTTGAGGCTGGGTCATTCAAAGTGACCTGGTGACCTGACCTTCATAGTTGGAGGTTCAAACCTGCACACCATGTGTAAAATTAATGAGAGAATAGGCATACAAAATTTCGCGGCGCTACGCGCCGCGGTTTTTCCACAACTAACGAAAGACCTCAGGGGGGAGGGGGGGGGGGGCGGCAGATAACCGCCCCCGTCGATGCGCGGGTTAAAACCAAGTATACCATTTAATGCGCACTGACGTGCTGAGTTTACTGGTGCTTTTATCTATATTACTATTTGAACAGGATCCATCTGTCTGTCTGTCTGTTTGTCCGCCACGTCGTGTAGTGGGTTCAATTTAGCCGGCCTACAGGGCAGACGGTATATCGTAGGGGGTTGAAATTTGCACACCTTCTAGGTGACAGAGCGGGTCAGTGCCTTTTCTAGGTTCCGACTCGCTGGGGTGCACGGTTCGCGCGTGGGACGCGCTGGAAGAGCGCCAATGAAATTTTGATCGGTTCGTAGATCTTCATTGAGAGCCGGGGTCGACAAACTTTGTGAGCTAAATGCATGCCGATCGGTGGCGAGTGCCTCGCATTGGCGGATAGGCAAGTTTTTAATTTGAATAAAAAGTGGCGAGAGAATGTGTTGATTTTCGTTCGATGGGAACAGTTTGTGATACGAGTTTGCAAATGCACCGCGTTTGCCGCAATGCGTCACATTGGTCATAGGGCGTCATTTTTGCCGCAAATCGCACAGTTTTGTCAAATATGGCCCGATAAGGGTACAATTTGGTGCTAGGGTGCATGCTCAAACAACAGGTACAGATGTGCCGCGTTTGCCGCTATGCGCCACATTTGTCACAAAGCGCCATTTCCGACAAATACGATTAAGCGTAATAGAATGGCACGAATAGGGGCAGGGCTGGGAACAATTGAAGTCTGATATTTTAGTACTGATTGGATCCAATTATTCTGTGACCTGATATGACCCAGCGGTGTTGGTAGGGGTAGGGGTAGGGGTAGGGGTAGGGGTAGGGGTAGTGGTAGGAGTAGTAGTAGGGGTAGGGGTAGTGGTAGGGGTAGTAGTAGTAGGGGTAGTGGTAGGGGTAGTGGTAGGGGTAGGAGTATGGGTAGTGGTAGGGGTAGGAGTATGGGTAGTAGTAGTGGTAGGGGTAGGGGTAAATGTAGTGGTAGGGGTAGGGGTAGGGGTAGGGGTAGTGGTAGGGGTAGGGGTAGTGGTAGGGGTAGTGGTAGGGGTAGGGGTAGTGGTAGGGGTAGGGGTAGTGGTGGAGGCAAAAGCAGAACAGGGCTGATCCCAGCTGGACGAGAGGTGACCTATGTGACCTGGCCTGACCCAAAGTGACCGGGGCTGACCCCTTTGACCCGTCTTGACCCCGTATCATCCAAAGTTCATCCAACAACGCCCTCAGAACAGTTTTTTTTAATTTCTCTTCACATTTTCGTCCATATCTATGCTTCTAGACGACACATCGACATGAATCAAACACCATTCGAAAGCAAATTGGCTGGTGCCGCAATTTTTTCTACCACGCAGCAAAGCAAGTGGCGCAGCCGCTTGTCTATATTACTATTTGAACAGGATCCATCTGTCTGTCTGTCTGTTTGTCCGCCACGCCGTGTAGTGGGTTCAATTTAGCCGGCCTACAGGGCAGACGGTATATCGTAGGGGGCTGAAATTTGCACACCTTCTAGGTGACAGAGCGGGTCAGCGCCTTTTCTAGGTTTCGGCTCGCTGGGGTGCACGGTTCGCGCGTGGCGGGCGCTGGAAGAACGCCAATGAAATTTTGATCGGTTCGTAGATCTTCATTGAGAGCCGGGGTCGACAAACTTTGTGAGCTAAATGCATGCCGATCGGCGGCGGGTGCCTCGCATTGGCGGATGGGCAAGTTTTAATTTGAATAAATAGTGGCGAGAGATTGTGTAGATTTTCGTTGAATGGCAACAGTTTGTGATACGAGTATACAAATGCACCGTGTTTGCCGCAATGCGCCACTTTGGTGACAAGGCGCCATTTTTGCCGCAAATCGCATAGTTTTGTCAAATATGACCCGATAAGGGTACAATTTGGTGCAAGGGTGCATGCTCAAACAACAGGTACAGATGCGCCGCATTTGCCGCAATGCGCCACATTTGCCACAAAGCGCCATTTCCGAAAAAATCGAGTAAGGGCAATGGAATGGCACAAATTATTCTGTGACCTGACATGACCCAGCGGTGTTGGTAGGGGTAGGGGTAGTGGTAGGGGTAGTGGTAGGGGTAGGGGTAGTGGTAGGGGTAGTGGTAGGGGTAGTGGTAGGGGTAGTGGTAGGGGTAGTGGTAGGGGTAGTGGTAGGGGTAGTGGTAGGGGTAGTGGTAGTGGTAGGGGTAGTGGTAGGAGTAGTAGTAGGGGTAGGGGTAGTGGTAGGGGTAGTAGTAGGGGTAGTGGTAGGGGTAGTGGTAGGGGTAGTGGTAGGGGTAGGAGTATGGGTAGTAGTAGTGGTAGGGGTAGGGGTAGATGTAGTGGTAGGGGTAGGGGTAGGGGTAGTGGTAGGGGTAGTGGTAGGGGTAGGGGTAGTGGTAGGGGTAGTGGTGGAGGCAAAAGCAGAACAGTGGCCCGGGCTGATCCCAGCGGACGAGAGGTGACCATGTGACCTGGCTTGACCCAAAGCGACCGGGGCTGAACCCTTTGACCCGTCTTGACCCCGTATCACCCAGATTTCATCCAACAACGCCCTCAGAACAGTTCTTTTTTTAAAGTCTCTTCACATTTCCGTCCATATCTATGCTTCTAGACGACACATCGACATGAAACAAACACCATTCGAAAGCAAATTGGCTGATGCTGCAATTTTTTCTACCACGCAGCAAAGCAAGTGGCGCAGCCGCTTGTCTATATTACTATTTGAACAGGATCCATCTGTCTGTCTGTCTGTTTGTCCGCCACGCCGTGTAGTGGGTTCAATTTAGCCGGCCTACAGGGCAGACGGTATATCGTAGGGGGTTGAAATTTGCACACCTTATAGGTGACAGAACGGGTCAGCGCCTTTTCTAGGTTCCGACTCGCTGGGGTGCACGGTTCGCGCGTGGGGCGCGCTGGAAGAACGCCAATGAAATTTTGATCGGTTCGTAGATCTTCATTGAGAGCCGGGGTCGACAAACTTTGTGAGCTAAGTGCATGCCGATCGGTGGCGGGTGCCTCGCATTGAAGGATGGGCAGGTTTTAATTTGAATGAAAAGTGGCGAAAAATGTGTTAATTTTCGTTCGATGGAAACAGTTTGTGATACGAGTTTACAAATGCACCGCGTTTGCCGCAATGAGCCACAATTATCTCAGGGCGTCATTTTTGCCGCAAATCGCACAGTTTCGTCAAATATGGTCCGATATGGTTGCAATTTGGTGCAAAGATACATGCTCAATCGCCGGGTGAAAATGCGCCGAGTTTGTCGCAATGCGCCACATATGCCACAAAACGCCATTTCCGACAAATACGATTAAGCGTAATGGAATGGCACGAATAGGGGCAGGGCTGGGAACACTAAGTCTGATATTTTAGTACTGATTGGATCCAATTATTCTGTAAACTGACATGACCCAGCGGTGTTGGTATGGGTAGGGGTAGGGGTAGGGGTAGTAGTAGGGGTAGTGGTAGGGGTAGTGGTAGGGGTAGTGGTAGGGGTAGGAGTATGGGTAGTAGTAGTGGTAGGGGTAGGGGTAGGGTAGTGGTAGGGGTAGGAGTATGGGTAGTACATAGTAGTGGTAGGGGTAGGGGTAGATGTAGTGGTAGGGGTAGGGGTAGTGGTAGGGGTAGGAGTATGGGTAGGGGTAGGGGTAGTGGTAGTGGTAGAAGTAGGGGTAGTGGTAGGGGTAGTGGTGGAGGCAAAAGTAGAACAGTGGCCCGGGCTGATCCCATCGGACGAGAGGTGACCTATGTGACCTGGCCTGACCCAAAGTGACCGGGGCTGACCCCTTTGACCCGTCTTGACCCCGTATCACCCAAATTTCATCCAACAACGCCCTCAGAACAGTTCTTTTTTAAATTCTCTTCGCATTTCCGTCCATATCTATGCTTCTAGACGACACATCGACTTGAATCGAACACCATTCGAATGCAAATTGGCTGGTGCCGCAATTTTTTCCTACCACGCAGCAAAGCAAGTGGCGCAGCCGCTTGTCTATCTTACTATTTGAACAGGATCCATCTGTCTGTCTGTCTGTTTGTCCGCCACGCCGTGTAGTGGGTTCAATTTAGCCGGCCTACAGGGCAGACGGTATATCGTAGGGGGTTGAAATTTGCACACCTTATAGGTGACAGAGCGGGTCAGTGCCTTTTCTAGGTTTCGGCTCGCTGGGGTGCACGGTTCGCGCGTGGGGCGCGCCGGAAGAACGCCAATGAAATTTTGATCGGTTCGTAGATCTTCATTGAGAGCCGGGGTCGACAAACTTTGTGAGCTAAATGCATGCCGATCGGTGGCGGGTGCCTCGCATTGGCGGATGGGCAAGTTTTTTAATTTGAATAAATAGTGGCGAAAAAATGTTTTGATTGTCGCTAAATGGGTACAGTTTGTGATAGGAATTTACAAATGCACCGCGTTTGCCGCAATGCGTCACAATTATCTAAGGACGCCATTTTTGCCGCAAATCGCACAGTTTTGTCAAATATGGTCCGATATGGGTGCAATTTGGTGCCAGGATGCATGCTCAATCGCCGGGTGAAAATGCGCCGCGTTTGTCGCAATGCGCCACATTTGCCACAAAGCGCCATTTCCGACAAAATCGAGTAAGGGTAATGGAATGGCACGAATAGGGACAGGGCTGGGAACACTTTAAGTCTGATATTTTAGTACTGATTGGATCCAATTATTCTGTGAGCTGACATGACCCAGCGGTGTTGGTAGGGGTAGGGGTAGGGGTAGGGGTAGGGGTAGGGGTAGTGGTAGGGGTAGTGGTAGGGGTAGGGTAGTGGTAGGAGGTAGGGGTAGGGGTAGTGGTTGGGGTAGTGGTAGTGGTAGGAGTTGTGGTAGGGGTAGGTGTAGTGGTAGGGGTAGTAGTAGGGGTAGAAGTAGGGGTAGTGGTAGGGGTAGTGGTAGGGGTTAGGGTAGGGGTAGGGGTAGGAGTATGGGTAGTAGTAGTGGTAGGGGTAGGGGTAGATGTAGTGGTAGGGGTAGGGGTAGGGGTAGTGGTAGTGGTAGGGGTAGGGGTAGTGGTGGAGGCAAAAGCAGAACAGTGGCCCGGGCTGATCCCAGCGGACGAGAGGTGACCTATGTGACCTGACCTGACCCAAAGTGACCGGGGCTGACCCCTCTGACCCGTATCACCAAAATTTCATCCAACAACGCCCTCAGAACAGTTCTTTTTTAAATTCTCTTCACATTTCCGTCCATATCTATGCTTCTAGACGACACATCGACATGAATCAAACACCATTCGAAAGCAAATTGGCTGGTGCCGCAATTTTCTCCTACCACGCAGCAAAGCAAGTGGCGCAGCCGCTTGTCTATTTTACTATTTAAACAGGATCCATCTGTCTGTCTGTTTGTCCGCCACGCCGTGTAGTGGGTTCAATTTAGCCGGCCTACAGGGCAGACGGTATATCGTAGGGGGTTGAAATTTGCACACCTTATAGGTGACAGAGCGGGTCAGCGCCTTTTCTAGGTTTTCACTCGCTGGGGTGCACGGTTCGCGCGTGGGGCGCGCTGGAAGAACGCCAATGAAATTTTGATTGGTTCTTATACCTTCATTGAGAGCCGGGGTCGACAAACTTTGTGGACTAAATGCATGCCGATCGGTGGCGAGTGCCTCGCATTGGCGGATCGGCAAGTTATTAATTTGAATGAAAAGTGGCGAAAAAATGTGTTGACTGTCGCTAAATGGGTACAGTTTGTGATGGAATTTACAAATGCACCGCGTTTGCCGCGAGGCGTCACATTGGTCACAAGGCGTCATTTTTGCCGCAAATCGCACAGTTTTGTCAAATATGGTCTGATAAAGGTGCAATTTGGTGCAAAGATGCATGCTCAATCACCGGGTGAAAATGCACCGCGTTTGCCGCAATGCGCCACATTTGTCACAATGCGCCATTTCCGACAAATACGATTAAGGGTATTGGAATGGCACGAATAGCGGCAGGGCCAGAACTTTTAAAGTCTGATTTTTTTTTTTTTTTAAATAGTTATTGGATACAATTATTATGTGACCTGACATGACCCAGTGGTAGGTAGTGGTAGTGGTAGGGGTAGTGGTAGGGGTAGTAGTAGGGGTAGGGGTGGGGGTAGTGGTAGTGGTAGGGGTAGGAGTATGGGTAGTAGTAGTGGTAGGGGTAGGGGTAGTGGTAGGAGGTAGGGGTAGGGGTAGGGGTAGTGGTAGGAGTAGTGGTAGTGGTAGGTGTAGGGGTAGGTGTAGGGGTAGGGGTAGGGGTAGTGGTAGGGGTAGTAGTAGGGGTAGTGGTAGGGGTAGTAGTAGGGGTAGTAGTGGTAGGGGTAGGGGTAGTGGTATGGGTAGGGGTAGTGGTAGGGGTAGTGGTAGGGGTAGTAGTAGGGGTAGTAGGGGTAGTGGTAGGGGTAGGGCTAGGGGTAGTGGTAGGGGCAGGGGTAGTGGTGGAGGCAAAAGTGTGGCCCGGGCTGATCCCATCGGACGAGAGGTACCTATGTGACCTGACCTGACCCAAAGTGACCGGGGCTGACTCCCTTGGCCTTTCTAGACCCCGTATCAGCCAAATTTCATCCAACAAAGCCCTCTGAACAGTTCTTTTTTAATTCTCTTCACATTTCTGTCCCTGTCCCGTAGCTCAGTTGGTAGAGCACCGGACTCCCGGTGGTGAGAGCCCGGGTTCGAGACGCTCCGGCGCTCGATATTTGAGACTCCTGACGGGGATGGTCTGCGGTTGGTGGGAGCAGCCGCAGCCAGTTGAAGTCAGTTGAGTGGGACAGGCCGTGTCCGGCTTTGAAGGGCACGTTAAACTTTGGCATCTGAATTCTCCCGTTACCCGGAATTGCGCGATCGGACGGTAGGGGTCGGGGTCTACGCAACAAGCTCTGCTTAGCGTGGGCTCCGGCTCTGTCAATCCGTCCATTCAAACATTCGAGCTAAATTTATAAAAAAAAAAAAAATCCGTCCATATCTATGCTTCTAGACGACACATAGATTTGAAACGAACACCATTCGAAAGCAAATAGGCTGGTGCCGCAATTTTTTCCTACCACGCAGCAAAGCAAGTGGCGCAGCCGCTTGTCTATATTACTATTTGTGGTGACGTAGTTTCTGTCTGTTACCGAGGTCGCGACATGGTACTACGTAGCGCGGGTTACAGGTCACACAGTTGCACCTACCGCGTTGAAATTTGCGCAACTTATAGAACAAGGATGGACAACGTGCCTTTGAGCGGTCTCGGCTCGATCGGATCGATAGCGAGCGCGTGGCGCGTGCCCAAAAAGTGCAAATTCGCGTCATAGACTTTACATATATAAATCGGCCTGCAAAATCGGGCGAAAATGGCCAAATTTGGCCGACACGGGTCTGGTCTCCGTGCAATATCTCGGTAACCGTGCGCCCGATCGTCACGGGGAAAACAGCATCGTGTAGAGAATCGAACGGGCTATCGAATGGTGTGAGGTGCAGTGGATGGCACGTGCCACGTGCACATGTGAGGGCAATATTATTTCAAAAAGTGCCGTTTTAAATAGATTTTGGATTTTATTTTATTTTCACGTGACTGTCAGACTGAAAGAGTTAAAACAATGCCTATAGGCAAGGGAAATGTACCGCCTCTCATGGAAAAATTGTGAAAAGCTAATTGATAAAAAACAAGGTGGAACACATCGCTGGAGAAAATGGTATTTGTCCTTAATGTGCCACTAAATAATTACACGGGATTTGCTGCTTAACCTAATACGCTTGACAATTGAAAATGCTATCATTAGAAAGAGCATTCAATTCTCTCCAAGATCCAATCATCACGTTTGCATGGCAAGCAACAGTATTCTTAAAAATATAAATGTTTCAAACCTCTGCAAAACGATTTTTAGCGAAAATTATCTACGCCTTTCATTTGTCATAAAACTACGCACCTAAATTATAAAACACCTTTGACAGATTCTGAAGTGGAAAGCATGCTTATCAGACACTGGCACCTCGATGCGGTGGATATTTTTTTCCAAACCAAAACGTTTACCCGTAAAAAAGCAATCGACCGAAATAGATAGATAACCCAACCGACACAAGAACAACCAAACACCCGCCGATCGTAAATACCCCTTTTCGCGTTGCGGAGCATGCGGGCCACCCTAGTGTTTGCTCTATCTTAATTAGTTCAAAAGTTAGAAGCGAAAAACATTTGACCTGATTTAGCGAAATTTTACATTTATACCTACCCCAAAAACCCTTTAAATATTGACCTGTAGCAACCAAATTTGCACAGGGGCGTGGTGACCTTCCATGGGTACACACTACACCTATCCTGTAAAATTGGCGTTTCTAAGTGCCATAGGAACCAATCGCCAGGGGTCGTACCACCCCCCCCCCCTCCTGGCCGTCCGCGTTATGAAAAAAGGCCCTGGCCTGGCGAGAGTTAACCCTCGCCCGTACATACGGGGGGGGGGTGGTTGCCACACCCCAGGTAGTTTTCTGCTCTGCCATGGTGTGTCAAACGTGTAAATAGCCGATGCGCCCTCTGGCAACCCGGCAGCCCGCCGCCATAGGAAAATTCATGCTTTTTGTCGCTTTTTCGCTCCTTATGAGTCACTTGATCTAATTAGAGCTTAACTAGGAACGAGGCGGATCACTTGGACGTATTCGGGAGCCGAGTACGTTGTTTTGAAGCCAATTCCTGGGAAATCTATCCTCCCAATGCGAGTTTTTAACCCGCGCCCTGCTGGGGGGGGGGGGGGTGTTTGAACACCCCCCTTGTGGTTTTTCGCGAATATCTCAAAAACGGCGGCGCTCCGCGCCGCCGTTTTTGGTACACCTTATCATACATCAATTCTACACATGTTGTGAAAATTTCAGACCAAGGTCATTCAAGGTCAGGTCACCAGGTCACTTGAAGTGACCTCACCTCATAAAAAGTTTCAATGTCTGTCATAGCTACACCGAGTGACTGATCGCTTTGAAACTTTCAGCGATTGCTAAGAGCAATAGCATGTACAAAATGTATATTTCAGAATTTTGATATCGATGACCTAAGGTCAGGTCAATTTTGCGACCTCCCCATTGGGGCATTCCACGATAGATCGACCAAAAAAAAATTAAATTGACACCCTCATATTTTATTTTTCGCTCAAAATTGGTGTATAGGGTAGAATTGGGCGGGAAAGCCAGCTGTGGCAAGGATAATTTTTTTTTGACCTGCAGTTTTCGAGATATAGCCTCGGGCAATCCTGGAGGTCACGCAGCAACCCTATGTTTGGCGGCTCATAACTCAGAAACTATTGATTTTTGTATAAGGATAACTTTATGTCTTCCAACTCAAAATTAACCAAGAAAACTTTTGGCTATCTCGGATTTTCGATTTTCGAAAATTTTGGTCACGTGACCTCTTGACCTATTTTTTGAAGAGTGACCTTGACACTTTCCCACCTGAAAGTTAAAATTTGGTCTGATGACGATTCAAGCCTTATCAATGGTCGTTCATATGCGACAATAAAAAACATGGCTATCGGCCTGCATTGACCTCAGGTCAGGTCATCTTTGTGACCTGCCCATTATAAGTCAATGGCAAAAGTACCGGCTAGGCCACTAAAACGCATCGGACTGGTACAGTTACTTCATAATCATACCATATTAGGTTATTATTGATCACTCTGGTGCAATTTTGCATCAGTGACCCGCGGAAAGGTCATCCGAGGTCACATTATGACTCACGACATTCATATGCCTTTTATGTCTATATCTTTTGATAGAATAGGTATAGGGATTTGGGAAA
This sequence comes from Amphibalanus amphitrite, assembly GCF_019059575.1. Lineage (NCBI taxonomy): Eukaryota > Metazoa > Arthropoda > Thecostraca > Balanomorpha > Balanidae > Amphibalanus > Amphibalanus amphitrite. The sequence goes on along the minus strand of NW_024882794.1, from coordinate 94,518 downwards.
CACATCAATTAGTTCACTTTGGCCAGGCGCATCATGCCATACGCAGCCTTATATGTTAAGGTCATTTCGTGACCTTGACCTAGGGTCAAATTTTGGTCAAATTTCATATTTGACCTTTCGAAATAAAAACTTATACAATTCGATCCGACTGGAAAAAGCAAACACGATGGCGCTATTTTATACATCTGACTTCATAAACATAATAAGATATTGGCGAAAAACGTTTTTATTCCGTGAAAAATGTTTATTTTCAGCCAGATTAAATAACAATATTTTGGCGTGGTAAAGGCATTCGAGGTGCATAGACACGTTGCCGTAAGTACTTGTACCTAAGCAATTCACGCTCATATGACTCGGTGTTGCGGTCATTTCTACAGGTACCAATCTAAAAAAAATAGCATAGGTAGATATGTGATGATCAGCAGTTTCGTACATTTGGCATGAATAATAATCACTCACATAAATCACTCACAAGCTCGCTTCGCCAGGGCCAAAACTGTGAAGGGGACGAGACAGTACCACAGATTCTGTCCAGTTGACCTGACCACAGTCCGCGTCCACGAGCTTTCAGAAGATCGGGAGGGCAAGGAAGTCAAAGTGTCTTAGATAAGCACATACAAAGTAGACGAGCTTGGAAAGTTGCACTGTTGGATCGGACCAATGTTGTGTTGTGTTGTTGTGAATATGTTGTCGGTTTGCTGTGTGCCGTGCGTGCCGATTAGGGTGTACATAGGAAAATGTTTTATGTGAGTGATTATTATTCATGCCAAATGTACGAAACTGCTGATCATCACATATCTACCTATGCTATTTTTTTTTAGATTGGTACCTGTAGAAATGACCGCAACACCGAGTCATATGAGCGTGAATTGCTTAGGTACAAATACTTACGCCAACGTGTCTATGCACCTCGAATGCCTTTACCACGCCAAAATATTGTTATTTAATCTGGCTGAAAATAAACATTTTTCACGGAATAAAAACGTTTTTCGCCAATATCTTATTATGTTTATGAAGTCAGATGTATAAAATAGCGCCATCGTGTTTGCTTTTTCCAGTCGGATCGAATTGTATAAGTTTTTATTTCGAAAGGTCAAATATGAAATTTGACCAAAATTTGACCCTAGGTCAAGGTCACGAAATGACCTTAACATATAAGGCTGCGTATGGCATGATGTGCCTGGCCAAAGTGAACTAATTGATGTGTTTTCCAAATCCCTATACCTATTCTATCAAAAGATATAGACATAAAAGGCATATGAATGTCGTGAGTCATAATGTGACCTCGGATGACCTTTCCGCGGGTCACTGATGCAAAATTGCACCAGAGTGATCAATAATAACCTAATATGGTATGATTATGAAGTAACTGTACCAGTCCGATGCGTTTTAGTGGCCTAGCCGGTACTTTTGCCATTGACTTATAATGGGCAGGTCACAAAGATGACCTGACCTGAGGTCAATACAGGCCGATAGCCATGTTTTTTATTGTCGCATATGAACGACCATTGATAAGGCTTGAATCGTCATCAGACCAAATTTTAACTTTCAGGTGGGAAAGTGTCAAGGTCACTCTTCAAAAAATAGGTCAAGAGGTCACGTGACCAAAATTTTCAAAAATCGAAAATCCGAGATAGCCAAAAGTTTCCTTAGTTGATTTTGAGTTGGAAGACATAAAGTTATCCTTATACAAAAGTCAATAGTTTTTGAGTTATGAGCCGCCAAACATAAGGTTGAAGCGTGACCTCCAGAAATTGCCCGAGGCTATATCTCGTTAACCGTTCGTCGAAAAAAAAAAATCATCGCCACAGCTGGCTTTCCGGCCCAAAACAACCCCCTAGACGAATTTTGAGCGAAAAATAAAATATGAGGGTGCACAGCTTTGGTCGATCTATCGTGGAATGCCCCCATTATAAGTCAATGGGAGAAAATGGAAATGCGCCTCTTTTGGACGAAAGACATTATAAACACTCCCAAACACTGAATTACAAGTGGCTTAGACACACTGAACATGAAAATGGTGTCCGTGACCCCTGTTTATGCCCTGAGGTCATCTTAGGTCACGAATGGTATCTAACAATTTTTCGCAAATAACTTTTGATAGAGGCATGCTAGAGCGATGAAAATGCCTTAGATGTGTTCAGCTCGACGATACGGATCGATTGATATGCAACATGACCCTTTCCGGTCAGGTCATGACCTTGACCTGAGGTCAAATTTTCAAGTTGATCTTTTAAGGTCAAGTTATAGTTCATTCGATGCGTCTTGACGAGAGGAACACGATGCCGGTAAAAGTAAGCTCGTACAAGGGTTGGGTCAAAAGTTATTGCAGAAAAACTGTTTCCGAATAAATCGGCTATTTTTGCAGTTTTTGCCCCCTGCAGGCAGAACCGTTGACGTTAGGTCAAATCTGAGACAATTACTCAGAAAGGGCGTTAATAGGGCTATCGAATGCGCTTTTCCGCGGCGCTGTAGCTCTATTGGTTCCCGAGTTATGCGTTGGCTTCTTGGAAATTTTCGACATTCGACCTGGAAATCGGCGAAATTTTGACCAAAAAATTGACCGAAGTGATTTCCTCATTATTTTTGACGCTCTTTCGAACGCCGCCTTCCGCGTATCGCTGCGTGGCCCAGGAGCCGAGTTAGAAGGGGGGGGGTGTTCAAACACCCCCCCCCCCCAGCAGGGCGTGGAAATCCAGGACCCCCAGCCGGGCGCGGGTAAAGCGTCTACATGCCCAAATTAACGTTGAGCGCGGCCGTTTTCGGTCGGTTTTCCGCGACCTTTTGGCGAAATCGCCTTATTTATTCAACCAAGATGGACTAATTCGCTTAACTAGGAATAAGGTGTTGAAGAGAATTATTCAAGGAATAGAGCTGTGCACAAATATTTTTTGTATTGTTACAACTATGCCTTCGAACGATAAATATTGTTGACCCATCAGAAACACATCCCGTGAAATGCGTTTGGACTTGGCTGGATCTAATATTAGCGAGTATCTGCTAATGCAGCTTCTTGGCTTGCACAGTATGCTTACGTACATGCTTCCTGCCCTTGGATTGTTCCTCACTTGAATAAAAATTTTGCTATAATAACTATTCCAAGCAGTTGACAGGTTTTAGTGCAATGCCAAGTCGGAACCGTCCCGCGCCGGCAGTCTCCCAGGCGGCGCGTAACGGCCGCCGCCGGCCGCCGCGCCGCCGCGCCGCTCTGGCAGGGTGTTTGACTTTATACCCCTGTTGTAAAAAAGTTGTGAACCGATTTACTTGATTGTTGCATGACAAGATCCGCCATTCAATTCTTATCAGGTACCAAAAATGTGACGTCAATTGCAAGACCTGCTACCATATTGCGGTACTGCCATCTATTGACAAGGCTGGAGAACTAAAGCCGTGCGGCCATTTCCACTTCTGACACACCATGGCACTAAACATTTTTAAAAGCTAAAAGCCTGATGTTTTGTATAGCTGCTTTTCTATTTTTTTTCTCAGCGTCCACTGAAAATTTCAAGTTTCTATGGTTTTTGGTTTCGGAGATATGACCTTGTTTTTCAGGTCATGTCATGACCCAAATGACAAATACCCAATATCGTGCGTTGGCTATGGGTCTTGTGAGCTTTTGACACCTTGATTTCGGCTTTTTTTTTTGCCAGTATTACCTCCCACCTATCATGGAACATGTTGTTCGACGATGTGCAGATGTCAGGGTCAGGGTCAAGGTCAACCTAGGTCATCTAAAATCATTGCGTTTTAGGCAAGCTGAATTTACTTTTCGTGAAATTCTTTGACTGCATTTTTGGTAAAAGCTTCACAGTTCATGATCTCATGTAATAGGTACACACAGACCAATCGGTGCACACATCAGTATACACACAGACACACACAGACATACAAACGCGTATCATTGACCTTCACCTAACTTGACCTGAAATGACCTCAGCACCCAGCAGCAAAAACCTGGTCGGATTGTGTGACAAAGAGCTGTTTGCTGGCATGGCACCACAATACGGCAGCGTCATCGGTATATGATGGGCACCGTATGTAAGTGATATTTCAACGGTGACCCCAGACAGCAACATTTTTTAGTTTGACCTGACCTGGAAGGTCAATGACTGACATACATAATGAGGTAAAATTGAGTACCATTAGATTCGTCTGTTCTAAGCGAATCTGTTAGTCTTTAAAGCGAAGCTCTATCTCCAGCAGGAACGAAATGGCGCGGGGGGGGGCAACCCCCATGTGCGTTCTAGGATGGGAAAATGGCATCGCCGAGGGTTAAATGAATGATCCGAGCAAAGTCTGAAACTTGATGGCGCTACCTGTCATGGTGCTCACGCTATTAACACGCGAGTTGCTGGGGGGGGGGGGGGGCGTTAAACGCCCCCACTTTTTTCGCCGGGCCATAGCATAAAAACGGCGCGGTACCTGTAGGGAATTGATTGAAGTTTATTGTGTCAGTTGCAAAAAAAAATCGGTCGAATTTTTTTTTGAGATATCGAGGTTTTAGTGACGTCATGATTTCTGAGCTTTCGACCAAAAACGGCATATGTTAAAAAATCATATAAAATCACAAAATAGACATACAGACATGCCGTAAACGCCATTAGACTTCCAATACCTTGAACAATCAAATGGCTATCTTCGATTATTGATTGTCAGTTCAAGATTTCCAAAATCTTGAACTGAACCTTGGCAATTTCTCGTGACTACTTCACCATGGGCGTCGCCACCACTACGGACACTACGGACAGTGTCCGTACAAGTTTTGGAAGGCCCGAAAACTTGTACGGGAATGTCCGTACAAGTTTCGACGACTGCAAAACAGTCTTTGCACATGTTTTGAAGTAGCTTAGCGCTTATCAGTCCCCTATTTGTGGGTAAAGTTACGATCCAAGGCAGCCCCAAAGTCAATGTCAAGCAAGAGTATTTACTACTAGCATTTAGGGTGTAAAGAAATTATCCGGACTTATATTTGTTCGTCATATCTGTTCGCACAGTTTCTTTTCTGATGTTAGAAGCGGGAATACTGGCTGTATAAGTGCCTCCTGTATCGGCTCTCAACTCAGCAAAGACCTACCTTTGCCAGATGACTCTTGTTCTGAGTAATTAGTCGAGTCACCGACGGGTTCATTTGATAACTAGTTTTCGTCAAAGGCAATGGACAGCAAGGAGCACACTCTCTCCTTTTGTGTTATGAAGCATGTTTGTGGCATTGCGGCAATGAGCCTGAAGCTGGTCTGCCAGCAGCTGGACATCAGCAGCAGCCAACTGCACATCTGCCTGAGGCGTGATAAGCTGGGACTTGATTGGTGAACTCAGCCCGGCTACGACCGCAAAAGCCACCCTTTGCCAACGCAGATTGACTTGAATTCAAGACCGATGATAAGAGGGCCCACATCATGACCCACCGCTATCCGCCCCTTACCTTGGTTCTTCTGCTCATTATACTGAAAAAGACAACAAAATTGACGGGAAAATAGCCGGTGCACCACCTTTAGCCTCACGCCAAGACGCATCCACTGGTCGAAGGAACACATAAGCAAGGCATGGTGTGGTGAAATGGGCAGCTATTCGCGCTGTATTGTCCTTTGAACCGTCAAAGCGTCCTTGTGTTGGCTGCCAGTAACTCAAACGTCCCGGCCGTCACCGGCGTTAAGCATGCGGCCGAGATCCAGATCTGGAGCATATTTAGCTTTCAGCTGCTGTGCGATGTTCCAGCTGTGCATTGACCAACCCATTGACAGAACAGTCCACCATCAGTGACGACTGACGAGTATTACCGGAGCAACATCCTGTCAGACAAATTAGTCCGTAGGAGAATGAGAAGCGACGCCGGGAGAAGCTCTTATCCTTCTGGACTAACGGACTACGGCTTGGAAATAGTTTTCATCCTAATTCCATCGAGATCTTATGGACTTTTGTCCAGCAAGAGGTTAATAAGGGGACACCCGGCACCAGGACAGAGCAGCTGTATGTAGGCAGTAGGCACATGCTAATACGGCGTTGGTCCACATCAAACCCACTGTGCTTAAAAACCCAGTAGCTGAAATGTTCTCGGCATTTCTAAATATGATCTTATGAAAGGTGGCTATATCATCATCAAAGGGAAACAACCTCAGGTTGTTTGTTTCTTAATTACAGCGGAAAGAAAGGTGTGCGGATAATTTCGTTACACTCTGTGTCATTCTATAGACTAATTCACTAATACGTCAGCCATAATAATTCTGTGACTTTTGTCATCCTGAGACTCTAACTAAACTAAATGAATGCTTAGAGCAAAAGAAAATGACAAAATCGTGACCAGCTACTTCAAATACAGCAAATGAGACTGATCATGTGCAAAAGTCAACCAAAGGCCATTCGAGGTCACATGAGGTCAACATAAGACTTGACCGTTTCAAACAACCTAACTATATGTCATTCGACACATCTTGATATGACTAATGCGTTGGCACCACCTTCTTTGCTGAAGAACTCCGCAAAAAAGCCGCAGCTCGGGGTCGTTGACCTGCCATCTACCCTAATGTAGGTATCAAAAATGTGTTTGTATTTTTTCCGAAGCCCCTAGGCATTCGGGGGCTATCGCAACTATTCGTCCGGGGTGGGGGGAAGATGACGAAAAATGCCCTCCACGGGCCCGCGTGGGTTTACACCTCTGACGAGTGTTACGGCTGACAGAATGTGTCCGTACAAGTTGGGGAGCCGTGGCGACGCCCCTGTACTTCACGACCATGATACATGCATTTCTTAAATTGAGAGAGCCAAACACGTACACATATGACAAAATGAATGTCACCATCGTGTTCTACGCCCCAAATTACCCATAAAACATGTGTCACAGGCTGCGAATATCAGTTTTGATTTTCGGGGATATGTGCCTACCCGGTTGACCTGACCCTGACCCTGAGCTATGCTCGACTGACCCCTACATGGAGCTGACACTCTTGTAGACCTTATATGATGGATTGTGCACCCTTTTGACAGAGTTTATGACGAGAGGCGGCCATTGCGAAGTCCTGAAGTCCATGCTACTGAAAGCCCGATTTCAGGTGTTTGACCTGAGCTTGACCCGACCTGTGACCTCAAAATTCAACTTTAAAATACTCATCTGAAGCGTCTTGTCGCGTTCTTTCGTTTGCCGCCTCTTGCGTTTCGCTGCGCCTATTGGTTCTCGAGTTATCGGCTGGGGGCGTTTAACGCCCCCCCCAACCCCCCCAGCAAACGGTGGGTGGCGAAATACCCCAGCAACTGCCGGGTTAATGAAACTAACTTTGTGATTCTCTTGCTGTTAAATTAGTCCACTTTACCTTGACCTGGCTACTATGCATTTCAGACCCCATGAGACCCTGTTTTTCGGCGATAATTTCTTCATTTTTTGTCTAATCGGCTTGAAATTTTGACTTCAGACATTTCAGCTCAAGCGCCGATTTTCATCAATATGGTCTCTTAACAAAATGTCAATATTTAGAGCACTTGTCATAGGCTCGTAATGCTAACTAGATTTTGCACCCGAATAGAGGCTCGTTCGCTACCGCAGCGGATTGGATGGGAGCGCTGGCCAATCACGTTGCGCAGGGCCCAACTAAACTCCGCCCACTGGCCGTGACCGCGCTGGGTCTATTCCGGCTTAGTCGGCGGCAGCACTGCGGAGAGGTCGCACGGGGGCCGCGCACTGGAAACATACATGGAATCGACAGGAAGTGTCTGAGCGAAAGCTTGCTCTTCATCTGGGGGGGGGGGGGGGGGGGGGGGGGGGGGTTGGTAACTGCTTCTCCCTGCTTAGTATATCAACACCGATCCAGCTCAGAATATGAAGAATACTCATAATGAGGATATTAACCTACCCAGAACCAACTTTAAATAGAGAGCCGAGTCATGACTCATGCACTATCTGAATATCAGAATGAATGCACATTCTAGCGCCTATCTCATGGTCAGGTCGTGCCACTATTCTGTCACCTATGACAGCATGCGAAGCCTCTGCACCACTCGAAGATATCGATATGGTTGGCTGCGTCAATCGCTGTTTCTGAAGACGCTGTTATATCTATGCAGAAAACAACAGAGTAGGATGATGAGTCGCGAGCACTTCCGATTGCCTAAGACATCACTCCACGAGCTGTGTTTGTAATTCGGGTCTCGGGAAGCGTTGAGAAGGGAGCAGAAATGTGATGTGCGATTTACTGCACATGGTAGAAATGTGACATCAAAATAAGGAAAACAGGCGCATAGGCTAGTAAAGAAATCGCGTATTTTTGTGAAACTAGAGTAACTTTTCAAGCTCTCCAATAGTGAGGCAGTATAGGTTAAGGTTACTTACTTACAGGTGTTTTAATTATTTGCAGTTCAACACGAAAGCCTGGGGTCAAGTCAGTCCGGTGATCTCAATCTAGCCAATTACAAGGCCCTAAATACAGCCAATTATAAAATCAAAATGGGTTAGTTCTGAAGGTGTTTATGTTGCACCGCAATCACATGAATCCATTTCAAGCATACGCATAAGCATAATATATTTCATATTACAACCACACTTCTTAAATGCTACGGTGTTTACCATGTCTTGCGAATTTGACGTAGGCTGATCGATGTCTTGCATTAGTTCACAGTCACTTGACATCCACGATTTTTTTTTTAATGACGTTCAATCAAGCAAAAATCCAGTCACTAGCCCTGAACTTAGTATTAAAGTAGGTATATCTTTATTGATTGACATGGTGTAGGTTAATTTGCGATAAATGCAATAACGAAGGCTAGTGCGCTAATTACGAGCGCTAAATTCTACTGTATCGTTATTACTGCAACGGCAACCGCAAGGCAGCCACGTCCAATGCGAGCCGCCCCGGTCCGGCATACGGCCTTGGGTGCGGCGGCTACTGCCCCGTCGGCTCCACGCATCCGACTGACCGGCCAAGGTCACCGCTCCGTCCGCCGGGAGGGCGGAGCTTAATGGTCACGTGCCTGTGACGTCACGCCTACGTACGGATAGCCTCTACTCCACTGACGGATTTACGGAGCTGATTTTAACATTACGAGGCAACGACAAGTACCCTAACAATTGATATTTTGTTAAGAGACCATATTAGCGAAAATTGGCGCTTGAGCTGAAATGTGCATTGTGAAAATTTGAAGCAAATTGGACAAATATTAAATAAATTATCGCCAAAAAACAGGGTCTCATGGGGTCTGAAATGCATAGTAGTACCGGTTTTTGTAACCTGATGACCTAAGCTGAAATAGGTGGGACTTCAAATTTTAAGAGAATGTGCCTTCAGTCTGTCTTAAAAGTACAGTCACCAGCACTTGCTACTAATCACCTCGTTTTTGTTCAGTAGTTTGAAGACCGATCAATTCTCAGTCGCGCAAGATACGTCAAACGATCCGTTTGGTCCTCCGATTTTCGAATATCTAACTTGTTTTTTTATATTCGAAGCATTTTGGGATGGGGAGCCAAAAAAACCTCTTTTCTGCCCTAAAGTGTGCCCCAAGAAGTCGTAGAACCTAGTCCCGCCTCTGATCCACAGACCACTAGTGCCATCTCTTGTCAGCCGAACAAGCCGCAGAAGTAAATAATGTCACGTGACCTTTGCACACGCTACAATTACTACGCAGCTGTAGTGGGGGAAGCGGGGCGGAGGCGTGGAGAGGGACGCGATCGGTCGGCTGGGGTCAGGTCGCCGAGGTCAGAGGTCATCCGCCGGAGGGTGTTTGAGCGGTTGGGCCGTGTGGGCTGGGGCCTGCGGAGTGGGAGCGCCTGGACCTGTCTGGAAACAAGCCCTACAACGCAGTGACAGTCGAGAATATTGTGAGGAAAGAGAGAGAGTGAGGGAGATGGAGAGGGAGAGAGAGAGAGGAAGAGAGAGGGGAGAGAGAGAAAGAGAGAGGAGAGAGATGGAGAGAGAAAGAGAGAGAAAGACTAGAGAGAGGGAGAGAGAGAGAGAGAAAAAGAGAGGGAAAGAGAGAGAGAGAGAGGGAGAGAGAGAGAGAGAGAGAGAGAGAGAGAGAGAAAGAAAGAAAGAAAGAGAGAGGGAGAGAGCGAGAGCGAGAGAGGGAGAGCGAGAGGGAGAGAGCGAGAGACAGAGCGAGAGAAAGAGAGCGCGCGCGCGAGAGAGAGACAGAGAGAGAGAGAAAGAGAGAGAGAGAAGAGAGAGAGAGAGAGAGAGAGAGAGAGAGAGAGAGAGAGAGAGAGAGAGAGAGAGAGAGAGAGAGAGAGAGAGAGAGAGAGAGAGAGAGAGAGAGAGAGAGAGAGAGAGAGAGAGAAAAAACTGAAAGGAAAACCAGAGAGGGTAAAATGAGAAAGAGGGCAATTGGTAAATCAGTGAGAGGGAGCGAGAGAGGAAATATTTAGTTGTGTCAGCTTGTTTCACATGTAAAATGCAAATTTGCTTTCCATCGTTACAGCTTCGGATTGGAAATTAAGTCTTAGCATCCTTATGATAAACCCACGTTGACGGGATGCAGTAGCGGCGGAACACCTTCAATTAAGGGGGGGGGGGGCACTGCCGACTTTTGGCCCTATTATTTCCATGCAACGCTCATAGGGCTAATGAAGAAACGCCAAAATCAGAGGGGGCACGGTGTCCCGGTGCTCTCCCCGTTACGCAGCACAGTGAAAACTAGCACAGTGACAATCGTCTGAAATAAAATTGGATTCAGTAAGAACTAAGAACTTCATTGTCCGAAAACCGCTGACAGTTGATAGCTCAATGACACTTAGAGCCGTGCAAAAGGAGGCGTGAAAACACTCTCCTCATTTCGTTCTATTACGAGAGGGCCTTGTCATGGCGTGAGAAAGGTGCTCTCAAAATAAATGACACTGTATGAGTGAATAAATATTCCGCGCCCCCTTGGGCTATTGGCGGACCCTACCACCTGATCGGGTGGTGCAGCCGTTTCGCCCTCCACCTGAGATCTCGGAAAGTTACCGACCGATTTTAAACATTCCAAGAGCGTTCGATAGCCCCACCAGGGAACTACCATGTTACCAGGTTTCGTTGACCTAGGTGCAACCCATGACGTCACAAGTCAGGTCAAAGGTCGCATTGTTTTCACCGATTTAGTCTAAGGAATGCGTTACAGTCAGTTAACACATCAAATAAAACGCATGCTATCGAAAAAACATCGATGGAGCGTTGGTTGTCTAATACATATGCTGCCTAAAGATGTCATTGATGCCAGGTCAGTTCACAGAGGTCAGGTCACTTAGGGTCACAATATGAACCCAACTATGCTAGGGTCGTGTGATACATGTTTTATGGCCAATTTTACATTTAAAATTCAATGGTGTGAGCTAGACGGCCGTAGACGGTGTGAGTGGAGGTCAGGTCAAGGTCAGGTCAAAGAAGGTCAAATTTCAAAGTTGATATTTTGCATAAAAGGGGTATCTATTCGATGCAACTCATCACAGGAAATCCAATAGTCTTTGGCTTGCTTTGTGTGTTCTGTGACGGCTAAAAATTGAATTTGAAAGTTTTACGTAATAAATTTTGAGTAGCTTTCTTGCCATAACTTTGCTAAAAATGGAGCTATCGAGTTTAAGTTTGGCATATCTAGAGCAGATAGTTCTATAACATATATTTCAGTTTTAATTTTGAAAGTTCTTGGTATTTTCGGGGTGTTATACTTCTATAGTTTTGATGGTCAAAATCAATTTTTGTTTAGAGATAAGAGTTAGCAGTTCGGTAGCGCTGTTTATTTTACATCTTTTTGATCTTGAATATTTTTCGTTATCTTCAAAACTGTAGCGTGACAGCTCTCCCCGCTAAATCTTTTATTGGGTCGAAAATGACAAAACATGGCATCCCTCTGACGTCATTTGTGACTAACCTTTCATAAGAGCTCTGGAAAATTTGGTCACAAGGTGTAAAAATGATGCCCGGAGGGGTCTTGAAAGTTTGGTGCCGACATTTGCTATACTTTAGGAGATCTATCGACTTAAAAGGAGAGAGGGGACCGTTTTGCGCCGCCCTCCCCCCTCAACGGGGCTTTCAGTTGCTGCTCTCACAGAACAATTGGTTATATTACAACGTTGAACGTAGTGGAATTGCAAGCGGCAATATAAGCTTCCTGCCAGCGCCGGACCAGAGTTTAATAATGTTACATGCAGGCTGAATTTTAACATTTAACTTTTGAATTTTTAAACCGTTGAGCTTTTTAGAAGTTGTATGAACTGTTCAGCTCCTTTTTTGGTCCATCACAGCGGGCTTGTATGTCATTTGTCAACCAAAATCGAATTAAAAACTTTTTATTTGGTCTGGCTACCTTGCCAACTCCTTAACTGGATCGTCTAGTAGCTTTTGATTGGGCACTGTCCACATTGTCTAGCTTTTCGTGTCATAGACACTGTCTATTTCGTAGTGTCTATTTTGTGTCATAGACATAGACACTGTCTATGACACGAGAAGAGGCTACTGACATCGTTTGTCGCGGTTGGATAATACCAATCCACGTCCCAGTGGCTGCTCGATCGCACTTTCCCTGGCCCACCTCTCCCACCAGGCTAGACTTTGCCCGGCACAGCCGTCGCCTCAGTGCCTCGGGCGGTGACCCGTTCAAAGGGGCTCACAATTCGTATGGTGCCGTGGCTCTCAAACCAATACCTACAGAACAGTGAAACGCAAAGGCTCACTTTCCATATAAGGCGAACGGCTGATTCTGGCGCCGGGGCTTCATTCATGCTAAGGCGCCCAATCACAGCGCCGCATTTCAGTTAGTGTCGGGCGCAAAAGCTACTATGCTCCGCCCCTCCATCGCGTGACCCTGCCCTCACGTGGCCTCAGTCACGTGGTGTTTCCACTTCTTGGCGCATGGCGGCGCTAGTCTCGCAGGGGCGGTGGTAGCTTGCTCCCCCGCCGTCCGAGGGTGATGGGTAGCAACTGCTGGTGACTGTACCGCGCAAAGTGACGGTGGATCCATCGAGCCTGACTGAGGAAGGGCCTGCCAAATTTGGGTCACCGAAGCAATTGACATCCTCGTCCATTCCCTAGGTCAATTGGTCGGTGACTTTCAAATTAAAGCAGACCCTTTCTCGGTCAGGCTTGATGGATCCACCGCCACTTTGCGCGGTACTTTTAAGACAGACTATACACTCGGGGGCAGATTGATGTTCCACAACTCTTTATCCACCGGGTTCCTATGGCTCAGCATTGGCAGTAGCCGCCTGGTACAGGGACCCGCAGTTGCTACTGTACACATATATTACCAATTTAGAATTGCGCTATTATTTGCTAAGTGCTGGTCATTGGAGAAAGGAAATGTAGTGCAAAGTATGGAGGAATAACACATGTTTGCTCCTAGGACGTATGTTTTGTATAATTCCTCTTACCACAACAGATATTCTTCCAAAACTACAATCGTGCTATTTTTCCGCGCCGGCTGCCTCCCCAGAGCCCGTCCTTGGTATCGCCTATAGCTTCTGTTCCCGCTACGTGAATGAAAGTCACGTGACTACTACAGGTTTGCGCTCAGTACTAACACACCTAGCCCGAGGGCCGGTCCGTAGCGGGGAGGGGTAGAACGCCAGAGCTCCAGCGCAGTGGAGGTGGTGGTGGCCCGTATCATAAAGAGGCAACCGTAAGCAGAACTACAATTGCCGCAGTTTAAGATTATGATCAAGTTTTCTTTAGATGTATTGATTGACAAGTAAGTGCAATGCTTATCCGATATAATAAAACGGTGTCCAAGGCCTTGGAAGAACTATAAAACATATTCAGCAGCGTATAAATTTCTGATACAGGCCATGAACTTTCACCTTGCCTCCGGGGAGGACCGCCCAGGAAGCCACATACCGAACGAATCGAAGCCTCGCAGCGCGGCGGCAGAGGAGGCGGATAAACCATCGCCAGATCTTTCGCTTACTTATGTTTCCAGAAGAAGGAGGGGGGGGGGGGGTGAGGGCTGTTTTCAGCCCACTCACCAATCCTTTCCTTATTAACTTATAGCTTACCGAAAAATGCAATACAATGGTGGCCGTCACGAGATGTAGCGAAGAGTGCCTCAGCCACACCGGTTTTGAGTAAACTTTAAGCATTGGAATTCAGGCCAGTGATCCTGAAGCATTATTTTATGTTTGTCGTGCATAAGCTGGGATGACGTGGTTCAAGTTAATTGCGAAGAAACGGTTTTAGTTTCAGAACATTTATGAGGCTAGTCGCGCCAAATAGTATACGTTTGTTACAAAATGTCATAGAATGTTGACGTGCTATCCAGATGATGGAATTTATTTGACACAAGAAGTCAAAAAGTGGCATCGTTAGCCATCCTGCATACCTATAAATCGATTCGTCACCTTGGTTCGAGCTCAATAGTTCTTTTCGCGGATGATCGGTTTCGTTTTCTTTTTCTTTTCTTTTTTTTTGGGGGGGGGGACAGATTATGAGCCAGTAACCACCCTCCCCAGCCCCCCAAACAACAATTGTTGACAAATACTGTGATGGCCTAAAAAATGCCCTCACTCTCCCCTATTTGGGGCTCTCAACTTTGATTTGTTAAAGTTTTTTGTCTGTTCATTATAAAAGCTGTCAAATTTGCCATATCATTTAACTTTTATTGAGTTTGTATTTCACACTTATCTAAAATGAACAATTTTGTCACTGGCTTCTTTTATGAATGGAATTGGATGGTCGCATGAATGAACGAATGAATAGCTCCATTTGAGCATCAGCTGAAATCAATCCTAAAATTTAATCTACCAGTCTGCAACGAAAAGGTTTAAAAACCAGTGCAAGTTAGGTGCAGTTTCTAATCTATGCCGTTTTTATTAAGTGTCTCATAGCTCTTTAATCTTGAGCCGCTTCTCTTACGATTCATCTTATGTGGTGCTTAGATTGTTCAAGAAGTTATAGTATTCGAGCTCGTTGGTCTTAAAAACTGCTATCGAAGTAAATTAAAGTGCTTCGGGCTTCGGCACTTAAAAAACAATCGATATTTAACCCTCACCCACTTAGGCATTTCTTTCCAGCGTCTTACATGTAGCGGAGGGGCGTAGAAACCCTCAGCCATTCGGCCCTTGATAAAAATAGCCAGAGCTTCGCTGAAAAATAAAAAAAGAGCGAGCTGCTCGTGACGAGAGAAATCCGATGATTTGAGGGTCCTGGTCATCGCTGACGAGAGAAAGCCAATTATTTTTATATCCTGGTCAATGCTGAGATCCTAGGTCACTGGTTGACCTCCTAGATCAGGTTAATAACCCAAAAGCACGTAAAAATGGGTCCTGCTAGAATTTCTACAAGTGAAGTTTGCTGGGACTTGGCTTGCTTCTGACTCCGAATTTGCACTTGCTTTGATCAAAGATGATGTATCAAAGCATTTGGGGTAGGACGGCTTACGCCAGATCACCCATTAGGCGTTCTGCCACCTATCCATAGAATGTTAACCAGCACTTACAGCCTTGCAACATATTGCATAGGCACTATAACTGATACCTAAGTATGCCAGTTTTCAAATGCTAAAATGAGTGCTAAATTTCAAACCAACACTTCCTAAAAACCACAGTAAAAAGGTGTGAATTTAAGGAAGTTAACCGATATCATTTCAAGTAAATGACCTTAACCCTGAGTTTCACGTGACCTTGGCACCCACAACAATCAATGAGACAAACATTAGATAGTATACTTCACATGTTGTCACGTTGCTAATTACGAAACGACTATGGAAACACACAGAAGATGTGCGCTGACTTTCAATTGCTATTCTGGCCTGACATGATCTTGGGAAAAATAATCACAGGTTAAAGGTAATTTGGTTCAGGGATTTAAAATTATCAGACAAGATGCAAAAATGATCAGGGCTAACTATTTAATTTTCCGGGAAGTTGTAAATTTGATTAACTCCAGGGCACCAAAGAATCGTCGCAATCCTTCGCTTTGCCGCGAATCGCGATTTATTGGTGAAAAACAGGGGGCGCGGTCTACCTCTACTTATATGTGTAGTGAGGGCTAATATTCATTTTATCTGTGTTGATGAATATGCAACAATTTCTACATGAACTGAGACCAGTCAATGTGAGTATGTTTTTCTCACGGACAATGACAATATAAAAACAATGCGAATAAAACCAAACGTTTCGGACAACAACGTGCCTTCGTCAGTGGAGAAAAATAAGTGTATAGGTTTAACATCGATGAGAACTATATGCGGCACCGTCTCGGTCTGGCCAGCCGGGTTGCCGATAAAATACACAAATGTTTATAAGCTTCCATGATGTGCTTAAAAAACTGCTGAAAATATATCTTAGAAAATAAAGATAACTACTTCATCGATTTTATCGAAAGAAAACATGTATGCCTAATTACTTATTTCTTGCCACTGACAGAGGCACTTTTTTGTGCGAAACGTCTGGTTTTATTCGTATTGTTATTGTATTGTCATTCCCTGTGAGAAAAAAGGATAACTCTTCAGTTAGTAACCATAACAGCGAAACGGCTTAATGTAACACAATTCACTGTGTATACGAGACCATAAGTCCCTAAAAATAATCCTATTTACAACTTTATAAAAAGATACAGCTTATACACTATACAGCTTAGGCATACAATTTTTTTTCTGCAATAAGATAATATTCATTTATCTCCACAGAATATGGCAAATTAGTGCCGCTGAAGTTCGCTTTCGAAGCGTCTCCTCCACGCATTCCACAGCTCTCGTGCCATTTTGGATCACGGAACATGGCTGGGCGCAGGACAGGCCGTCTGCGAGCTTGGACGGACCACGTGATCACCTCCTCCCCTCCCCCTCACTCCCGTCCCCTTCCCCAGCACGGCGTCCGATCTAACCGCGCCCCAGGCAGTCGGCTCGGTCCGACCCTCCTCTGGTCGAGCCACGGCCCGGTGCCGCCTGAGTTTGTGCCGGGTGCAAAACTGGAGCAGTAACTAGCGCCGGAACTAGTAGTCAGCACGACCATCGTCAGATGGCAGGAGTAAATGGAATAAGCGGTTCCAGGTTTTAGAAGGAATGGGGCAGGAAAAAGCGCTGAAAACAATGTTTTGCTGATATAGCCATAAAAAGTTCACTGAATTAGGAGAGCAGCACATCAGTTTAAAGCCTTTCAGATGGTGGTTTTAATAAGCACACAATCATTTCCCAATTCGCCTCCAACGGTGTCACAGGCAAAGAATACGCTGAAATACTAGTGTGTACAGAAGCAACTGCGGGTCCCTGTACCGGTAGACTGTGCTGCTTCACTTACTTGTCAAGCGGCACAGCCTACCCACCTGTATGACACCGGTCTGGGTCGGTGGCTGGAAGGCGATGTGGGCCGCCTGTGACGTCAGCGCAGCGGTGAGGGCCGAGCCCGGAGGCATGGCTCGGGTCGGCGCGGCGCGGCGGCTGGCGAGGACTGGGGAGTGAGGTGGGGTGGGAGCACGGACATCGCGTGGCTGAGCGAGTGTAGTTAACTTTCGCATCTCAAGGCGCCAATTATTCTACCTAACAATTGTGCTAAAGCAGTTGTTAAAATGTCCTATCCCAAAGACAGCGCCTATCATCATACTTGCAATGCACATTACGACACACTTAACCCGCGACCTGGTGGGGGGGGGGGCTATTTTTGCCCCCCCCCCCTCCAGACTTTTCGATATATCTCCAGAACCGCTGCGCCGATCGTCACCAAACTTTCAGTACCCTCCCGGACATCAATTTTACACATGGTGACCAAAAATTTTTCCAAAGGCTATGATAGGTTGGCCGGAAATGACGTCAGAGTGACGTCATGTTCTGCCGTTTTCGACCCAAAAAAGGGTTTCGCGGGAAGATCTGTCAGGCCTATAGCTTTGCAAATACAGAAAAATGATATGGACATAAAAGCTGTAGAATTGACAGGGCTACAAAACTGCCATCTCGGATTTTTGAAATTTTTGGATTTTGACCCCCAAAAATCAAAAAATAAATTTTTTGGATATAATGATCGAAAAATCCAAAAAGTTTTTTGAATTTCGCAAAAACCGGAATATATGTGATAGTCCTTACCGCCTTCCATCCACATACCAAATTTGAGATTGATACCTCTTTTTTTGGCGAAGTTATAGTGAAAAAACTGTTCAAAATTGATGACGTCAAATTTTCAAACTCAATTTTTAGCAATTCTAGACCCCGTAGCGCAAAACAAAGACCACCATTAGACTCCCCGTGACGAGCTGCATCGAATCAATACCCATTTTATGCAAAACTATCAACTTTAAAATTTGACCTTTTTTGGCCTGACCTTGACCTGACCTTGACCTGAACTTCACCAGAAAGTGACCTAAGCCGTACCTGATAGTCTTATAACCAACACCATTGAGTTGGAAATGAAAAATTGGCCATAAAACATGCATCACACAACCTTAGTAAAGTTGGGCTCATGTGACCTGACCTGTGACCCTTGGTGACCTGACCTGTGACGTGACCTGGTATTGTCAGTGACCTCTAATAGCAACATATCTACTAGGCAACTGACGCCCTATCGCTGATTCTCGACAAAATGCGTTTTCCTCGGTGTTATAGCGCATTCCCTAGAAGACCCGTGAACGGTGAAACATTTCATCTTTGACCTGACCTGTGACGTCATCGGTGACCCCGAGGTCAATGAAATTTGGTTCCCCTCAACAAATTTGACAGGCCTTTCGAATGCCGTTTGAATTTTGCGGATCCGTCCAGTAGTTTCGGAGATACGAGGGGGGCAAAAAATAGCCCCCCCCCACCAGGTCGCGTTATAAACAGACCCCACCAGGGCGCGGGTTAAACGTGACATTGGGACAGCCGATAGAATTTATATCACACGTGCATCGAGTTGCGGAGCTGCATTGTTTTTAACAGATATGTATTAAGGCCTTGATTGAGCTCATTGGTGTCTATTATTTCGCACAGCAATCGTCCAGAGACGTGGGAACTGGGTTTTTTGGATAGCGCGGCGTCCCAAAGCAGCTCTTATGTTCCTCTAATGTGTGGTCGCAGCCACCAATAGCAAACCGTTCCATCTAGGAACAAATAAGTCGCGCACCTGGGACGGTTCGAACCGGGTTTCTCCAACCGGTCACCCCACGACGCTAGCGTTCATCCACTGAGCTACCGAGAATGGTCCTCGTCCGCGCAAAACAAAATGACATTCACCCGCTGACCGCCAATGACAGTATTGTGACATTTGATCGCGTTTGACCGCGGCGGGCGGTCGCTGGTTTCGGCAGCTCAGTGGATACACGCTAGCGTCGTGGGGTGACCGGTTGGAGAAACCCGGTTCGAACCGTCCCAGGTGCGCGACTTATTTGTTCCTAGATGGAACGGTTTGCTATTGGTGGCTGCGACCACACATTAGAGGAACATAAGAGTTGCTTTGGGACGCCGCGCTATCCAAAAACCCCAGTTCCCACGTCTCTCGACGATTGCTGTGCGAAATAATAGACACCAATGAGCTCAATCAAGGCCTTAATACATATCTGTTAAAAACAATGTAGCTCCGCAACTCGATGCACGTGTGATATAAATTCTATCGGCTGTCCCAATGTCACGTTTAAGTGTGTCGTAATGTGCATGGCAAGTATGATGATAGGCGCTGTCTTGGGGATAGGACATTTTAACAACTGCTTTAGCACAATTGTTAGGTAGAATAATTGGCGCCTTGAGACGCGAAAGTTAACTACACTCGCTCAGCCGCGCGATGGTCCGTGCTCCCATCCCACCTCACTCCCCAGCCCTCGCCAGCCGCCGCGCCGCGCCGACCCGAGCCATGCCTCCGGGCTCGGCCCTCACCGCTGCGCTGACGTCACAGGCGGCCCACATCGCCTTACAGCCACCGACCCAGACCGGTGGCATACGGTGTGGGTAGGCTGTGCCGCTTGACAAGTAAGTGAAGCGGCACAGTCTACCGGTACCAGGCGGCTGCTGCCAATGCTGAGCCATAGGAACCCGGTGGATAAGGAGTTGTGGAACATCAATCTGCCCCCGAGTGTACCATAATTAGGTTGCTGATACCTATATTTCGACAAGCCGGGACTGGATAAGGCAACATTGACGATCATCTAACTGTGCATCTTATCCATATTTTTATTCCCTAAGCCACACAATCTCTACAATTGCTCACATCATTTGAATGATTTTCACCGAACTATTACGTAATTGTTTCTCATCATATATGATACAGAAAACATATAAGCAAAAGCAGCATAGTAAGAACAAGCCGGCATTATGTTCGACCCCACCGTGTCCACCCGGTGCTGAGGGAGCGCAGCTTCACTGGCTCCCAGTTGGTGATAAAGCCCGGCCGGCTGTCGTCCCATTTGTCCGTCATATTCTCGGATCCTTCCAATCCAAGGGTGAACAAGCCTGCCGGGCGGAGTATGTATGACGTCATTATACGTCTAGTAGTTTGGACTGGACTAAATTCTGCTATGGTGTATGTTTCAGCACCTTGCCTACAATGATATCCAGTCTGAAATGAGGGTGACGCTGAAAAAAGTATAACATAACCAAACCTATCCAAGTCATTTCTGACCATTTGTCTCCATTCATAGAGATGTTTCACATTAGCTCTCTTATGTTGGATGTTACCAAGAAATGGAGCAGTATGAGTATTACGTCACTGGATTGGCACGCTAGGATATCTGCACTTCGGGATATGACCTGCAAGTCCATGCCGCTAAATAGTGAGCGTGAGATACCTATATTTATTTGCATTCTGCTCACCTTTCTAAGTTATGGGTAGCAAGGAGCCAACGACCAAGCACTCAGGTGCAAAATTGGGGACATATTGTTACGTCAAATGGTCTATACTACTATCTGTTCATCGTCCTGCAACTGCAAGGTGCTACACCTGCTGTCATCCTGTGGGGAAATACGCTGGTGCTGACACCTAGCTCAAAGGTGCTGCCACCTGCTGTACTCACTGAGAATGATCACCGCTGATACCGCTGTAGGCGAGTCGTTATAAATGATAATCCCATCTAGTATTTGGCGTCCCTCACAACCTTGATGTTGCCGGTATTAGACGGTTTGCTCAGTTTGTCATAAACGGCTCCTGTGGATAAGACAACGAAAAGAAAGGTTACACGGCATAACAACTCATACGCCTTGTTTTTAATGTGACGTTACATATAGGCCTACACTTCATTCCGTCGTAACCATCCTCAAGGTAGTCAAATCCTTATCCTCCCTCCTCCGCCACCTGTTCCGGGCTGGATAAACTTTATCCCCAAGGCCTTTATCTCGTGCGGGTAGCTCCCCTAGGAGCAGCTCGTAGCCGGGTGCGGTGACTGTTAGGGGCTGGGTGGTCTGTCCATGTGATGGGCTCAGCCCCGGCGACTCACCAGGGTGCCTGCCCAGACCAATGCCTCCCCATAATTCCTATAATCTCTCCGGCTCTGAAATGTCTCGTTTGACCGAAAGAGCCTATTCCAACAAAAACAAAACAAGACATTACACATCATAAGTTCGGACTTCTGATGTGACGCCTCAAAATGGCACAAACAGCACAAGACCGATTGCGTGCCCGATGTTCCATGCAGTAACTATAAATACACGGAAGTACGACCGTAGCCGAAATTCACATGACTAGCAGTTGCCACCACACACTTGCACGCTATACACACATACCTTATACACAGAGTTGCACAAATAAACAGTGAAGACCACAGTACAGTGAACATGTCCATAACATCAATTCATACCACACACCGTGTCAGAGCTCAAGCCATATCAATTAACTACCTAAATATGAGTGACGTCATCTTACTGTACTAGCTAACCTATCAACAAATATCAGCTAGTGCTTGGTATATTCCATGCTTGAACAACCATTCACGCCACACATAACGGTAGACTCGAATCTACATACATATGAATGACATCACTATGCTGTTTATCAGTTATGACGTCACTTCAGCGTCATGTGTTCATCTCCACCCGTTGAGAGAGTGTGCGACAGTGGCTCCGAGAGGCCGGTGGCGCCGAGCCGTCTGTTGTGGGACTGATCAGAGGCGCTGGGCGGCGCCGTCACTCACCTGGGACGTTGAACCTCAGTGTTCTCGGCTTGCCGTCATCTCTCTTCCCCAGGTCTGCCTCTACCAGGCCGTCCAGGACCGTCTGACTGAGCTCTTGCTTTGCGTGGAGAGACAGCCAGTCCAGTTTCCGACAGGTAACCGCCAGTCTGCGACAGATCAGGACACAGGCCAGTCAGCGACACCAGTCGCCCGACCGGCCGTCTGGAAGGGACGGGCCCGGTCTCCACAGGGCCAGCTCAGGTCAGGTCCGGTCCGGCTGGGGTTCGGCGTTCGGGTCCGGTCTGAAGACTAGGGTCGATGCGGTAAGTAGCGTGCTAGCTGGTGTTAGTTTACGTGCATAATACCTATGTATGGCTATAGCCATATACATTGTGCACGTAATCCATACACCCATTAGATCAATGTAATATGCATACCGATTCCTATGATACAACAAAATGCTTGGCTTTAAACATTTATACAAAAAATGTTTTGGTTATAGCCACAATACACAGCTGACAGCCCTAACATACAAATAGACCATACATGCTTGTTTGCATTGTATTGTATTGTATTGTATTGTATTGTATTGTATTGTATTGTATTGCATTGAATAATCATGAGCGATCCACATTCTCAAAGTGCGTGGCGATTACAGCTCAATTGGTCTGATCTGGGTCTGACCTGGTCTGGCCTGGTGTGGGTCTGGTCTGGGTCTGGTCTGGTCTGGTCTGGGTCTGGTCTGGGTCTGGTCTGGGTCTGGTCTGGGTCTGGTCTGGGTCTGGTCTGGTCTGATATGGATCTGGTCTGGGTCCGGTCTGGGTGTATGTACAGCTGACTGACCTGCTGACCGCTGTGACCGGTATATCCGTGCATTGGTACACGCTGTCTCCCAGCTGCATTACACGCAGCTGGGAGCAGCCGTGGAGGGCGGCCAGTGAGGCGTCAGTGATGGCGCCGGACAGAGTGCCGTTAAGTGTGACGTCTTCCAGGCCGGTGAGGGCGGACAGCAGTCTCTGTAGGGCCCCGGCAGTGACACGCGGGCAGCCTGGGAAACACAGGCACATACAGACATGGTAGGTGAATGGTGTGGGAATTGACAGTCATAATGCATATTGACATCAGCTGCGCATATAGCACAATACGTTATCAGTAGTCAATAACATTGTAACTTATAAGTGAAACGATGTATTCAAATATGCAGTGAGTAATTGTGATGCTGATCACTTTTATACGTGTCCCCTACATGTCATCATATCATTCCGTACACACGCAGCACGAGTAACGTCATACTCGTCAACATACCTGTCGTCGGTCATACCCAACGTAGTCAGTCCGACCCAACATACCACACATACACACATACAAACATATACACGTTTGTGACGTCATTGCTAATACTGTCTGAAGGATCCTCACCAACTCTTTCGTGGTTGTTATTAACAATCAGCATGTCGGGAGAACATGCATAACAAAATCGCGTGTGCACAAGTGTTAATTAAATGAGTGTGACGAGAACGGGAAACTGCGGATGATCCCATATATAAAAATCAAAACGTCCGTATGTATGTATGTATGTATGTATGTATGTATGTGACGCGTCAGTCACACTTGGCGGGCTATTGCTCCGGAACGGTGCGGGCTACGGGGGTGAAATTTTCGCGCCGAGTCGGACGCGTGCATCTGTTTGTTGTATTAAATTTTGGAAGAGGTGCGCTCGCCGGTTTGCACGTGGCGGGCGCATCTTTGCGAGATTTTGGGCCGCGGCCGGCGCCGAGCAGACGGCACGCGCCTTAGGCTCAGTTTCTTCGCTGCAAAACTGAGCGAAATCAGACCCGGAAGGTCACTGACCTTTGGCAATGAAATATGAATACCGGAACAGAGCACCGCCGGCCAGGAGGAGACGCCATTTACATATATAAAAATCAAAACGTCTGTACGTATGTATGTATGTATGTATGTATGTATGTAACGCGTCAGTCACGCTTGGCGGGCTATTGCTCCGGAACGGTGCGGGCTACGGGGGTGAAATTTTGGGTGCAAGTCGGACGCGTGCATCTGTTTGTCGTATTAAATTTTGGTGGGGGTGGGTTCGGTGGTTTGCACGTGGCGGGCGCATCTTTGCAGCATTTTGGGCCGCGGCCGTCGCCGATCAGAGAGCACGCGCCTTAGGCTCAGTTTCTTCGCTTTAAAAACTGAGGGAAATCAGAGCCGGAAGGTCACTGACCTTTGGCAATGAATACCGGAACAGGGCACCGCCGGCTAGGAGACGCCAAATTTATTCTGGCCATAACTCGGCCGCTACTGGGCCGATATTATTGAAACTTGATTTATTACGCTGTACGTAATGCTGTCCCTCTTTACGCTGCGCGTAATGCTGTCCCTCTAGTTTACATATATAAAAATCAAAATGTCCGTATGTATGTATGTATGTGACGCGTCCGTCACGCTTGGCGGGCTATTGCTGTGGAACGGTGCGGGCTACGGGGGTGAAATTTTGGGCGCAAGTCGGACGCGTGCATCTGTTTGTCGTATCAACTTTTCGAGGGGGTGCGTGCAGCGGTGTGCACGTGGCGGGCGCATCTTTGCGGGATTTTGGGCCGCGGCCGTCGCCGATCAGAAAGCACGCGCATTAGCCTCAGTTTCTTCGCTTGCAAAACTGAGCGAAATCAGAGCCGGCAGGTCGTTGACCTTTGGCAATGAATACCGGAACAGAGCACCGCCGGCCAGGAGGAGACGCCAAATTTATTCTGGCCATAACTCGGCCGCTACTGGGCCGATTTTATTGAAACTTGATTTATTACGCTGCGCGTAATGCTGAACACCTAGTTCAGAATATAAAGTAGAACTTGGAAAATGTGTACTTGAATTTCATTTGCATATCATTCATGGCGCGGTCGGTGGAAGAAAATGAAATGAACCCACCACAAAACACACAGAATCCTGTTCTAATTACTCTCACCGAACTGCAGTTTCGTGCTCTCCTGACGAGAGAAAACTCGACAGCAACACCACGGGCATGCCGCCCGACGGTAGCCTTGGATGCCAGTGACGAAGACTGGAGATTGTTTCTCTTTCAATGGGAAAGATACAAGACAGTCGCTGGACTTGTTAGAGAGGAAGCCATCAGACACGAGCTCCTATCGGCATGCAGCCCGGAGTTGGAAAGACAGTTGTTCCACTTGCGAGGAACAACTCTAAGTCAGTCGAATGAGGCCGATCTTCTCTCTCAGATAAAGGCGGTGGCAGTTCGTGGCCTGCATACTGCGGTTCATCGGAGCCAGTTCCACGCACTTCGACAGGCCCAAGGTGAGGATATCACGCATTTCGTAGCGCGGCTACGTTCCAAAGCCGCTCTCTGCGACTTCTCAGTAACTGCGCATAGACCTCACGCAGAAAGCACCGAGCCCGGCCCGATCAGTTACGAGGAGGACGTGCTACAGACGCAGATGGTTGTCGGTCTTTACAACCCAGAGCATCAAAGCCAAATTCTATCGGCAGCCGATCGGTATCCGACATTCGCACAGAAATTCCAGGCCCTTCTCACGATGCAGGCTGCCGACGATAGCGAGAAGCAGCTTCAGACGGGCGTGTTGCCGACCAGCAGACAGGCAGCACCAGATATTGCGGCGGCTCATCGCTCTGCATATCAACAGCAGCGACACAAACCTGACAAGCCGCCCAATGCTGACAGCCAGGAGGAGCTCAGTCCGTGTCGCTGGTGCGGAGGGCGGCACAGGACGTCCGGCAACAAGTACCAGCACTCATCCTGCCCAGCACGTGGTAAGACTTGCACAAATTGTCAGAAGCGAAATCACTTCGCTCGTGCATGTCGGGCTGCCCAGCCAGTGAGTGCAAGCGCTGAGTCGTCCCTGGACGCGTTCGGAGACGGTATGGATGAGATATCAGCGCACGCTAACGTCTCCGGACCGGCTCAGTCAGCCAGCGCCCTGCCGTCTAGCACTACTGCCAGATCTACAGTCTCCCAAAGCAGTGCACAATCAGTGTCTCACATGGAGTGGAAAGATGGTCAGTTCACGACTTGCCAGCCAAAACGCCATCCAGAACTTCCAGTCACGCTCACCATCATGCAGGAAGCCCATTCCAGATTCGGGAAGCGTCTCACAGGGATCGAGCGCAGTAAAGTCGACCACGGCGTGCGCGCCACAGCGTGCGCTGACACTGGAGCCATGACCTGCTCTGGGGGGATGGAGATTTTGAACTCCCGCGCTGTCCGGAACACCTTCTCCTGAAAACCTCACACCGCATCATTGGCGTAACGGGCACACGATTGGAGGTGATAGGCTCACTTCTGCTGAGGATTGAGGCCAAAGGACGAGTCACTAGACAAGTAGTGTACATCTCGCGCAACACGCACGGCCTCTATTTATCTGAAAGGGCCCTCAGAGACCTGGGAGTCGTGCCGGAACACTTCCCTTTGCCCGAAAACGGACCGGACGGATCTAAGGTTACGTCCCAGCGCACAGACCCAGATGAGGTCAACAAAGCACAGACCCACACAGCGCCCTGTGGGTGTCTGAAGAGGTCACCAGTGCCCGCGATCCCGGAGAAGATGCCGCTTCCAGCCGTCGAGGAAAACAGGGAGAAGTTAGAGCACTGGATCAGAGACCATTTTGCCAGCAGCGCATTCAATACCTGCGAGCACCAGCCACTCCAGGAGATGACGGGCACACCACTAGATATCCAGTTCAAGGCCGATGCAACACCGACGGCTGTTCATACGCCCATTCCAGTCCCCCACCACTGGAAAAGACAGGTAAAGGCCGGTCTGGACCAAGACGTACGTCTTGGCATAATTGAGCCGGTGCCACAGGGAACCCCGACACGCTGGTGTTCGAGGATGGTGGTCGCAGCGAAAAAGGATGGCTCTCCTCGTCGGACAGTAGACCTCCAGCGAGTGAACGAGGCCACCCTCCGAGAGACTCACCATACGCCCAGTCCCTTCAATCTCGTCGCTAGCGTGCCACCCGGGTCAAAGAAGACTACCCTGGACGCATGGAATGGCTACCATAGCCTATCACTGGCCGAGAACGCGAGAGAAGCGACAACCTTCATAACTGAGTGGGGAAGGTATCGCTACAAGCGCGCACCTCAGGGATTTCACGCCTCCGGTGACGGCTATACACGCCGCATGGATGACATCACTGCAGGGTCTTAGAAGGTGTGTCGACGACTCCGATAGGCGTTATCACAAGTGTATTCGCGGCCATTGGGGCGACGTAAGAAAAGAAGAAACCAACTGGCCCCAAGAACTTTAAATTATCAGTTAGCATGCACCTTTTCCTTGATGTGTAGAGAATTTACCATTATTTGTTACAGAAAATTGCATTTAAAAATCTTCCATTTATGCTTTTTTCATCGTTTGCACAATATGTTATTTTACTATGCTAGAAACACTAATAAGAAATAGTTCCCGGATCATCAAGAACAATAGGGAAGGCTTGAAGTGAATAAAATAATTTAAACGGTTTTGTAATCTATGTGAAGGCACTTCTAAAATTGCCTGTAGAAATATTGAAGGCAAAAGTTCAACTTTTTCACAAGACGGATTTCTATAAACCTATTTAACTTGTGACAACTCAGCCGGTATTTCGTCGCCTACAGCCCAGCTTTCCCTAGTGACCGATAGAGGCGCTGCTATCGATGTCCGCCCGTGCCGCCTAACGTCTTTGCTCTGGGACGGATCACTGGAGGAGGCCTTTTGGCACACCGTGCACTACATCACGCTCTGTGGGGAACACGGCGTCGTGTTCAACCCTTCTAAATTCTCTTTCGGGGCGGACACCGTTGACTTCGCTGGTTTCACAGTCACTGCTGACGGGTACAAACCAACGGGACGGCTTCTCGACGCCATCCGTAACTTTCCGACGCCATCCAACCTCACAGGAGTCAGAAGCTGGTTCGGGCTGGTTAACCAAGTCTCCTACGCGTTTGCCCAGTCTGAGGTCATGTCACCCTTCAGAGAACTGCTCAAAACTAAAGGCAACAGCAAGTTTTACTGGGACGAGACTCTTGACCGACTGTTCCAGCAATCCAAAGATACCATTGCCAAGCGCGTGGCTGAAGGTGTGCGAGCATTTGAGATTGATCGGCCAACCTGCCTCTCAACAGACTGGAGCAGACATGGACTCGGCTTCATCCTCCAGCAAAAACACTGCCAGTGTGGCATGGAAAAGGCACCATACTCTGGGCCAGATCACTGGAAACTCGTATTCGCCGGGAGTCGCTTCACCACAGATGCCGAGTCTCGGTATGCCCCAGTGGAGGGAGAGGCTCTCGCTCTCGTCTACGGACTTCAGCAGTGTCGCATGTTTGTACTGGGATGTCCGAATCTCACCGTAGCAGTTGATCATAAGCCACTGGTAAAACTATTCTCAGACCAGTCGCTGGAGAACATAAAAAACCCACGGCTGTTCAGCTTGAAGGAGAAAACGCTCATGTACCGCTTCACAATCAAGCACGTCCCGGGGAAAGAGCATGTGGGTCCAGATGCTGCTTCCAGATATCCAGCCTCCAGCAGTGCAGCCACGCCCACACAGCTGAACGACTCGCTGAGCGGCTTTGCAGTCATGAGAGCTGAGCCGGCCCACACAGATACTGAACACGCACGAAGCATCCATGAAGCCATGGTGGCCGTTGCTGAGCTGGCAGCCTCCTCGGCCGGCTCGGACGGATTTCGAGCGATCACTTGGGAGCTGGTGAAGGAGGAGTGCATGGTAGACGCCACCAGCATCGACCTAGCGGCAATGATCTGCCGCGGCTTCCCCGAGACGCGTTCCGACGTCCCGGACCACCTCAAAGTCTTCTGGCCGATGAGACACGACCTGCATGAGCTCGAAGGCGTCCCATTCCACGGCCAGAAAATGTACATTCCACAGTCACTTCGAGTGGAATTACTGGAATGTCTTCACTCAGCTCATCAGGGCGAAGTGGGCATGAAAAACAGCGCTCGGAACCGATTTTTCTGGCCTGGGATGGATGCAGCAATAACACAGAAGCGAGCACAGTGTAAAACATGCCAAAGGATGGCCCCGTCACAGCCAAGCGAACCAGCGCTGGAACCGCCGTGCCCCGATTTTCCCTTCGAGATAGTCTGCACAGACTACTTCCAGCTGGCAGGCTACTTCTACCTGGTGTACGTGGACCGCTATTCAGGATGGTTGAACATCAGTCAAATGTCAGATGGCAAGATCTCGACCCTGGTCTCCGAGCTACGCAAGTATTTTGCGCACTGGGGCGTACCCACCACCATTGAGTCTGACGGTGGACCGCCATTTAACAGCGAGGAATTCAAACAATTCCTCCAACAGTGGGGCATCAAGCACAGGCTCTCCTCTGCGCATTACCCCCAGAGCAATGGCCGTGCCGAAGTCGCTGTCAAAGCAGCGAAACGGCTTCTACAAGACAACACGAGCAGGTGCGGCCAGCTCAACACGGATCAAGTGACACGAGCGCTTCTTCAGTTCCGTAACACACCTGGGCGCGACGGTACGCGCGAGTCACCAGCACAGATCCTCTTCGGACGGCAGCTACGTGATGGACTCCCGACGCCGCACTTTGTTCGTCCCGAATGGGGGAAATTGAGGGAGCTCCGGGAACGTGGGTACGCTCAGCTGCACGGAAAGAACATCGACAAACGCTGCCTTGAGCCACTTGGCGTTGGGGACATAGTACAAGTACAGAACCAGCAAGGATCTCAGCCGACTCGCTGGGACCGCACCGGTATGGTCGTAGAAACACTGGGTAACCGTCAATACAGCGTCAAGATGCATGGCAGTGGCCGGCTCACCCTGCGAAACCGCCGCTTCCTCAGGAAGATACAGTCTCTGAACCCTGCCAATCATCAACCAATGAACCACACCACGGTCTACCAACGAGATCGCCCGCTCCTGCGCCCCAATGGACCGTCCGGAGCCCCCGTCCCGCCGGTCTTCAGTGCTGCGTCGCCGCCGGCCCCGGCGCCATTGCAGCCCGCCACCATCCATAGGCCGATTCCAGCATCAACAGCAAAGGCGACTGCCCGTGCGCCTCGGGCTGCCTCCTTAGCCCCACCATCAGTCATCCCACCAGCCAGCACTGATCCAGGGCAGCCGCTTGTCCAGCTACAAGTACCTTCGGCAGTTCAGCAAGATCCGCCACGCCGGAGCACACGGACGCGAGTCCCTACTAGGCGCCTGTCCATGACTCCACGTGGGCAGTCATACACAGAGATATCTGCCTGCTCCTCATCATTCAGATGGTGACATTTTCGACCACATACCCATGTCTGTGGTCGCGTTGGGGGGAGGGCATGAAGGATCCTCACCAACTCTTTCGTGGTTGTTATTAACAATCAGCATGTCGGGAGAACATGCATAACAAAATCGCGTGTGCACAAGTGTTAATTAACCCGCGCCCCGTTGGGCTCTGCCGAGCAACGCGCCCGGTTGGGGGGGGCCATTTTGGCCCCCCCCCCTTAGATCTCGAGAACCACGCAACATAGCGACAAGCGGTAAACGGCGTTGGATAGCCCCAACGGGGAACTACCTTGTGACCCAATTTTATTGACCTAGGTCAAACCGATGACGTCACAGGTCAGGTCAAAGGTCCAATTTTCACCGTTTACAGGCACTTCAAGAAATGCGTTGTAAAATCGAGTAAAATGCATTTCATTGAAAATCATCGATGCGGAAATGTTCTTCAAACACATATCTTGCTATTTGAGGTCACTGATACCAGGTCAGGTCACAGAGGTCAGGTCACGGGGGGGGTCACAATATGAAAGTGTCGTGTGATACATGTTTTATGGTCCATTTTACATGACAAATGCGATTATATGGGTCAGGCAGCCTTTGGGGCCAGCTTAGATCACGTTTTGGTCAAGGTCAGGTCAAGGTCAGGTCAAGGTCAGGTCAAATTAGGTCAAATTTCAAAGTTAATATTTTTGCATAAAATGGGTATCGAATCGATGCAGCTCGTCACGGGGAGTTCAATGGTGGTCATTGTTTTGCCGTACGTGGTCTAGAATTGCTAAAAATTGAGTTCAAAAATTTGACGTCATCATTTTTGAACAGTTTTTTTCGCTATAACTTGGCCAAAAAACGAGATATCGATCTGAAATTTGGTATGTATAGAAGAGCGCTGGGACTATCACATATATTCCGGTTTTTTCGAAATTCGGAAAAATTTTGGATTTTTTCAAAGTTTTTCTAAAAAAATCAATTTTTTGAATTTTTTTTGGTCAAAAACCAAAAATTTTGAAAATCCGAGATAGCAGTTTTGTAGCGCCGCTTTTTGTCTACTAGACCATATAAAGAACTTTGAAATTGCTTGACAACTGTAGATTTGGTGAGCGTTTCAAGATTGCATGTTTTTTGCTCATTTTTGCTCGAACATGACCTCAGTTTGACCTCAATAACTCCTGACCTAAGGTGACCTAAGACTTGAAATTTGGTGTGAAGGTGTCAAATTGATGCCCGGGAAGGTACTGAAAATTTGGCGGCGCTGCGCGCCGCCGTTTTCTTGCTATTTAGGAAAAACCACAGGGGGGGGCCAAAATGGCCCCCCCCAACGGGGCGAGGGTTAAATGAGTGTGACGAGAACGGGAAACTGCGGATGATTCAGAATATAAAGTAGAACTTGGAAAATGTGTACTTGAATTTCATTTGCATATCATTCACTGTCCATTAGTCTATGGTTCTCCTCTGCTGGTACGGTGTAACCGTGCACCATTACTAGGTACTCTGTGTTCATCTGACTATATCTGACCATTCATATCGATAACCTGCTCGGCTACTACCTACTGCTCACGTATGACTTTTCAGAAATATAGCAGTAATCGACATAACTAATATCAACCAGTAAAACGCCTTTTGGGCGAAGAACGAGCGAGCGAGATAGTAAGCCCTGCACGTGCAGAAGGGCGAGAGGGTACTTCCAACGGGCTTGTGCAAAGCACCCTTCTAACCGGTCGCTAGCGATGTACCAAATTTGAACGCAATCGGCCCAGCCGTTCCTGAGATCTGGAAGCGGCATTCTGCACGTGCGCACGTGCAAACGGGGTCCAAAATGACTTTTGCACGGCACCCTACTAACCGGTCCCCAACCGTGTACCAAATTTGAGCGCAATCGGCCCAGCCGTTCTCGAGACCTGGAAACGCCCCCTGCACGTGCGCACGTGCAGTAGCACCCTAACCGCAACACATGGGAATGCATTGCCTGGTGGGTGCCTACCTGTATGCCAAGTTCCAGCAAAATCGCCCCAGTAATTACCGAGTTACTGAAATGGGAACAAATTTAGCACCTCTTATTGTTGTATTTTGCACGTGCAGTGGGGGTCACTCACATAGATCAAGAATATCCGACCTTTGGTAGAAGGGATGCAGCTACCCTATAAAAATGACCGCAAGACAATCGCTCAAGCCGCTGCTGAGATATGGGCCTCTCAAAATCATTACTTTTGCAAAACTGCTTGAACACCCTTGGGCACGTGCCACGGCGGTCACTGAGATGTATCAAAAGTAGTCAATTACGGGGTAGAAGGGATGGGGCTACCCAGCAAAAAAGACCGCAGGCCAATCGGTCCAGCGGTTGCTGAGATATAAGCCTCTCAAAAGCGTTACAGGCCGGGCCGGGCCGGGCCGCTCATACTGAGATTTTTCCGTTATATTGAAAAGACTCACTTCGCTCGCTGCGCTCGCTCGCTCGTAAACAGCATTGTGCATGAAAGACATCAAATAACCACTAATGAACTCATCACATAAACCGTTATCATCACACCACTCTGACGTATGTACCCCCATGACATGTCCCATGCATATGTCTCCGGTTCACCTGTGCTGGGACGGTGTTACCATGCACAACTACTCGGTGTCATCACTATACCTAACCATTCATACCGATAACCTGTCCGTAACACCGCCACTTATTGAACATGGCCAGCGAGGTAACCCGTTGTCCCAGCTCCGAGGCCAGCTGGTTGATGACGTCTTCTCCCGCCTGTTTTATGACGACATCCAGCCCATGGTCGAGCTGTCTATCCTTCGGCACAGTCACCGACTCCCCCGTCTCCCCCGGTCCTGTCGGAGTGAGAGCTGTGTCAGCTGACTGCAGTCGGACGGAGCTGCCGCCGGGTCGGGAGGCCGCTGACACTATGTTGTCAAACACTAATGTAGAAGACACTTATACTGACACAGCCGACACTGACACCAACACAGCCGACTTGACACTGCTGAGCAGTTTTGCATTGTCTGTGCTTATGCGATTCATTGCTATTGGTCAGTACCTTTACCTATAATAATCTGTAAACAAACACATAAATTGTTCAATTGTGCACTTGGAAAGTATGAAGGTGACCTCTGACCTCAACATGATGATTTGAGGAAATTTATCTGAAATAGAATGTAACACAATGCAGGTAGAGTGCAAAACGACTGCAATTGATATACCTACAAATCTGTTGTAATGCTGATAATGCCTAATTGATACATGAGAAAGGCTACGATACCCCCATTGAAATTTGATAAAAATTGGATGCTTTGCTAAAACTGTTAGTTATTAAAAAATATTACAAATGATGCTAGGTATTATAAAACATATATCTTCAGCTACAACTGTCTGCTCCCTTCTCCCCAGTCAGAATTGAACTTATTCGGTTCCTCTCTCTGCAGGACCTCACCGAAAACGTCCAGCTTCCGCAAGGACGGTGGAAGTAGTCGCACCCACTGCCCCGTTGAGTCGGAGGGTGCAGTCACGGTCAGTTCCTCCATACCCTCGGAATTCTGCAGGATGTTTGTCAGCGATTTCTCGCTCAGGCCCGGCGGGAAACATAGCTTCTTTATGCTGAAAACATAGCCATTGATGTCAGAATTAAATGAAGCGGTCATCTGTTGCTAACTATCAATCGTTAAATAAGCATAGCCATAGCGCTATAAGCATTAATTAACCCGCGCACCGACGGGGGTCTGCGCCAACTTCGTGCCGACGGGGGGGGGGCGGATGACCGCCCCCCCCCCCCGAGATCTCGAGAACGAAGCAAGATAGCGACAAGCGGTAAACGGCATCGGATACGCACGAACAAGGTCTACAATTTTTACACAGGTCATTTTCAGGTCAGGTCAAAGATGACGTCACAGGGGTCGAAAAAGTCAAAATAGCGGCGCTAGATAAGAAGAGAGTTTTTCTCGAATAACTTTCGAATTAGTCATGATAGGAACAAGCTAAGGGCATCATCGTGATCCTCTCGTCAATCCGCATCGAATGATATATATGTTGACCTCGAAAGGTCAAGGTCAAAGGTTGACCTCAGGTCACGTGACCTCGAGGTCATCATGTATATCTTTCGATGCGTCTTGACGAGCTGAACACAATGAGACCATCCGCGCGGCTGTATCTTGTTCCTGTACGGAGTAATTGGCAAAAAACGTTTGGTGACCTTTGATGACGTCACATGACCTTACAGCTGCCCAACAGTAAAAAAGACCTCAAGGTAGTGAAGGTTGATCGTATATGAAGTCATGTATGGTATATGGGGCCATTCCGACCCGTTTTAGTGGTAAAAACAGGGAGTTGATTTTTTCCCCATTGACTTATGATGGGGAGGTCGCGAAATTGACCTGACCTTAGGTCACCGACATCAAAATTCGGAAATATGCAAATTGTAGCTACTAATGACCTAATAACATCCTGCGACTTTCAAAGGCCTCCGACATCTACTGTAGCTCTGGCACGGTGACAAAGTTGCAAAAAAGTGACTTGAGGTTGGGTCATTCAAAGTGACCTGGTGACCTGACCTTCAAAGTTAGGAGGTTCAAACTTGCACACCATGTGTAAAATTGATAAGGGAATAATCGTACCAAATTTCGCCAAATTTCGCCGCCGCGGTTTTCCCGCTATCCGCGAAAAACCTCAGGGGGTGGGGGGGGGGGGGGGCGGATATCCGCCCCCCCGTCGGTGCGCGTGTTAACTAAGCAAGCAAGCGCTACCCTGCAGAGGGGAGGGAGGGTTGGTGCCGAAGGGGAGGGTTGGACAGAGAGAGAGAGAGGGGGGAGAGAGAGGATTTTTTTAAATAAATTTAGTCCGAACCTTTTGAATGGAAGGATTCACAAGGACAGAGCCACCGCTAAGCAGAGCTTGTTGCGATGACCCTGCCCTCTACCCTCCGATCGCGCAATTCCTGATCTATGGCAGAATTTAGAGTCCGAAGTTTAACGTACGCACATAGCCGCGCACGGCCGGTCCCCTCACTGACTTCGTCTGGCTACGGCCTGCCACCAACCTCAACCATACCCGCCAGGAGGCTCATAAACATCGAGCGCCCGTCGCGCTTCGAACCCGGACTGTCAAACCGGGACGCGAGCTCTCACCTCGCGGAGTCCAAGTCAACGCTCTACCGACTGAGCTACGGGACCGGTAAAATAATAGGGGGGGATGATACGGGAATGCTAGAGGAGAGAGAGAGAGAGGGGGGAGAGACAGACAGACGGACAGACAGACAGACAGACAGACAGACAGACAGACAGACAGACAGACAGACAGACAGACAGACAGAAACTGAAAAAAATGTACACAGGCAAAGAAGATGCTGAAGACCACTGCAAGACAGACGCACAGACAGAGACAGCAGAAAGAAAGGGAGCCCTGGTCCCTGGGAAGCCACACACAAATGGGTAGAGGTGCATGGAAGTGAAGCTCAACCTACACGTACTCATGGCAATGCTCACCCCATCGTCGGCGGCTGCACTAACCTGGTATTCTTAGACTCGAGCAGCTTGTTAAAGGCAGATATCTCCGCATCTAGTGCCACTTTGGTGTTCATCAGAGCCTGTTGCTTCTCCTTTTGCTGTTGCATCTCCTCCAGTTGACGCTTTATCACTTCATCTTTGTCCTTGCTCGACGACCGCTCGTGATCCAGCTGTCGGGAAAGGTCAGGTCATTAG
This sequence comes from Amphibalanus amphitrite, assembly GCF_019059575.1. Taxonomy (NCBI): domain Eukaryota; kingdom Metazoa; phylum Arthropoda; class Thecostraca; order Balanomorpha; family Balanidae; genus Amphibalanus; species Amphibalanus amphitrite. The sequence continues at coordinate 58,640 of NW_024882794.1, read as the reverse complement.
TCACATCTCAAGTCAGAGCATATGGTAAGGTGTGGGAGCAGAGGCCAAAGATGAGGTAAGCTCAAAATTCCGAGATCATATGTACGTTTATTTATATATAGCTATGTCAGGATCAGCTAAGGTCAATGCCCGACAGATAGGCTAACCTTCACCTGTATAGTAAGTGTGTGTGTGTGTGTGGGGGGGTCGAATGGACTCAACCTCAGTTTTTCGCGAATAACTCGTGTAAAAAAACTGTCAATCGCCACGAAACTTTGGGAACCATCGCGTTAATCAATTTTACACCCACCCTAAAAATTTTATGACCCTGACCCAAATGACCTTTGACCTGTGAAGTATTTTTCGAGACCTTGTTTGGCCGGAATCGCGATTCGGCGTATGTCGGCTCGCATTAGCCGCGCGTTTGCAGTCTTTTCGTCGTTTTAACCCGCGCATGACTGGGGGGGGGGGGGGGCTCTACAGAGCCCCTCCCGTTTTTCGGCAATATCTTCTAAGCCGTTCCACGGATCAACACGAAACTTGCATTACCTTCAGCGGCATCAATTTGACACCTTGTGGTATAATTTCAACTTTCTATCTACCATAGTTTGGCCAGAAATGACGTCAGAGTGACGTCATGTCGGCCGATTTTGATGAAAAATATTGAATTATGGCAAACGCTCTCAAGAGCGTAGTTTTAAAGCTAGATCCAATTTCTTTACATCAGTGGACTACAAATACACGTAGCTATCAAACTACTATCTCAAATTTTCAAAAGTTTAATTTTGAAAAATATTTATTTATTTATTTTATTTATTTATCAGAATCACCAACAGGGACAAGCCCCACTGACAGGCGAAGTCAACATAAAAACAGTTAAACAGTATAAGACACATTGTAAACATCATACCTGTCGCATCACAGCCCGCAGTTCCCAACTATTTTATAAAATGAAAATTAAGATAAAGGTGTGCTAAAATACATGATGCTTAAAAAGAATCATCAAAAGATGCATATAAAAGTGCAAATGAAGCACAAGGGGGTAATAATAAACATCAGCAGAATGATGAGAAATGAATACACATAAAAATAAACACAATAAAAGTAAAGTAAAACAAAACAAAAGTGAGATCGGTGAGCAAAAAACTACACGGTTAAAACGTATGCGGTGACACGAGTTTTTTTTTGTAATGTTTTTACAATTACAAAAAATATACATACCTACTGATTTTTTTTTCCAAAAGTTTTTGATTTTTTTGCAAAAACTGGAATATATGTGATATAAAACACACTGATGAACTACTCTAGCAAGTTTTAGCCCAATATCTTCAGAAATAGCCAATTTATTTGCATTTTTGTCAAAATTTTACAATTATATACTTTTCAAAACCATTTTTCAGTACGTTTTTAACATCGTACAGAAATATACATAAATGGCACCATAGTGTTACTGACCTCAAACTGCATCTTATAGGCACCTTTTTTGTTGAAAAAAAAAATCATTTTCGAAATTTGACTTTTCTGACCTGAAATTGACCTGACCTCCGGTAATTTCAGCTTAAAATGACCTTAACCCGCGACCGCCTGGGGGGGGGGGTCGGATCCGACCCCCCCCCCCTCCGTTTTTCTTGAATAACTTATGAACCGCTTACGCTATCGACTTGAAACTTGGCATACCTTCTCCCCCATCAATTTGACGTCTCCTGTGCAATTTTTAAGACAAAATTCCATTTTTTTTTTTAGATATATCGATTTTAGTGACTTAACTACATGGCGTTTTCAGTCAAAAAGTGGTAAATGTTTAAAAAATCGACAAAAATCAGGGTTTTAAGCAAATTGCAACTTAACCATATTCCTGGCGGGCTCCGCCGGGACAAGAAACTGGCGGGGGGGGGGGCCGATTCGGCCCCCCCTTCAGATCTAAAAAACTACACATCGCAGCGACAAACGGTAAACGGCATCGGATACGCACGGTCAAGATCTACAATTTTTACTAAGGTCATTTTCAGGTCAGGTCAAAGATGACGTCACAGGGGTCGAAAAAGTCAAAATGGCGGCGCTAGATATGGAGAGAGTTTTTTCTCGAATAACTTTCGAATTAGTCAAGATAGGAACAAACTAAGGGCATCATCGTGATCCTCTCGTCAATCCGCATCGAATGACATATATGTTGACCTCGAAAGGTCAAGGTCAAAGGTTGACCTCAGGTCACGTGACCTCGAGGTCATCATGTATATCATTCGATGCGTCTTGACGAGCTGAACACAATGAGACCATCCACGCGTCTGTATCTTGTTCCTGTACGGAGTTATTGGCCAAAAACCTTTGGTGACCTTTGATGACGTCACATGACCTCACAGCTGCCCAACAGCAAAACAGACCTCAAGGTAGTGAAGGTTGATCGTATATGAAGTCATGTATGGTATATGGGGCCATTCCGACCCGTTTTAGTGGTAAAAACAGGGAGTTGATTTTTCCCCCATTGACTTATAATGGGGAGGTCGCGAAACTGACCTGACCTTAGGTCACCGATATCAAAATTCCGAGATATACAAATTGCACATACTGGTACCCTAACTAAAGCCTGAAGAGAAGAAATTGATCGGTCAAAAACTCTAGCTCTGGCGTGATTGCAAACTTTTCTGAGGTAGGGTCACCAAACCGCCTCTGGTGACCTGACCTGAGGTCAGATCAACTCAAAATTTTCAGACATGTTGCGTAGAAGCCTTTTAGGAAAAGTCAGAAAATTTGAGCTTCCTAGCTCAACGCGTTTGGGAGAAATAACCAAAAAACCTCAGGGGGGGGGGGCTCCTGAGGCCCCCCCCCCCGCCAGGAATAGGGTTAAGGACATGAATAGACGCAGCTTAACGAGTTCTTTAAAATGGCTATCTCGGATTTTCCATAAAATGCGATTTTCACCCCTAAAAATTCAAAAAACTTTTTTTTTGCAAAACAGCTTATAAAATCCAAAATTTTGAGAATTTCCAAAAAACCGGAATACATGTTTTAGAGCTCTATTAGAACATAAGATGTCCCAAATTTAAACTTTCTATCTTGATTTTTGACCCCTAAATTGTAAAAATAGTTCCAACATGCATAGTGCATGGTGACGTCATAAGCATTTTCGTGAATTAGAGGCATTTCTGAACATCGCATGTGAAAACAAATGACACCACTAGATTCCTGGGACAAAGGTCGTCTAGAAAAGTGAATTTTTATGTCAAAAATAAAAAGTTGAAAAATTGACATTTTTTCTTAGCCCTCGTTTAGTTATGTATGGTATAAACGATTTTTTATGCTTTCAATGCACACTTATCACCAGCACAGTGACTTGGGGTCACATATAACCATTACCATCGGATTCGGCGTGAAAAATAAGCCATAAAACATGTGTCGCACGCCCATGTAGCAGAAAGTGAAAACCGTGACCTTTCGTGACCTGACCTGACCTTGACCCGTACTTAGTATGACCCCTATACGCACATGGTACCTTTACTAGGTCTTTGAGGTCATTTTTGGTGAGTTTCGAGCAGCAGCTGTCGATTCCGCTGTCCGTAAGCCTAATCATGCAAAACCCCAGAATTTGACCTTTGACCAGACCTTGACCCGAAAGTTGAGCTCAATCTTAAAATCTTATGAGTGCTTTTGGAACGTCTCGTAGAGACCTTTCGAACGCCGCCTCGCGGGGCTCCATGCGACCATTGGTTCTCGAGATAACAGGGGGGGGGGGTCGGATCCGACCCCCCCCCCAGGCTGTCGTGGGTACGGATATAGCCCAGGCGGTGCCGGGTTAACCCGCGCCCCGTAGGGGGGGGGGGCCGAAACGGCCCCCCCTGTTCTTTTCGGTCGATATCTCCTAAACGGCTGGAGATATCGCCACCAAACTTTCAGGACCTCTCCGGGCATCAATTTTACACATTGTGACCAAATTTTTTTTCCAGAGGCTATGGTAGGTTGGCCACAAATGACGTCAGAGTGACGTCATGTTCTGTAATTTTCGACCGAAATAAGACCTTCGCGAGAAGACCTGTCAGGACTACAGCTTTGAAGATACAGAAAAATGATCAAGACATAAAAGGTGTAGAATTGACAGGGCTACAAAACTGCTATCTCGAATTTTTAAGTTTTTGAGTTTTGACCCCCAAAAATAAAAAAAAGCATTTTTTTGGATATATTCGCCAAAAAATCCAAAAAGTTTTTTGAGTTTCGAAAAATCCGGAATATATGTGATAGTGCCTACCGTCTTCTATCTACAAACCAAATTTCAGATCGATACCTCGTTTTTTTGGCCAAGTTATAGCGAAAAAACTGTTCAAAAATGATGACGTCAAATTTTCAAACTCAATTTTTGGCAATTCTAGAACTCGTAGAGCAAAACGAAGACCACCATTAGACTCCCCGTGACAAGCTGCATCGAATCGATACCCATTTTATGCAAAAATATCTTCTTTGAAATTTGAACTAATTTGACCTGACCTTGACCTGACCTTCACAAAAACGTGACCTAGGCTGGCCCCAAAGGCTGCCTAACCCACATAGTCGCATTTGTCATGTCAAATTGACCATAAAACATGTATCACACGACACATTCATATTGTGACCCCGGTGACCTGACCTCGCTGTGACCTGACCTGGTATCAGTGACCTCAGATAGCAAAGTATGTGTTTGACGAACAATGTACCATCGATGGTTTTCAATAAATTACCAATTTACTCGCTTTCACAGCACATTTCTTGAATTGCCTGTGAACGGTGAAAATCTGACCTTTGACCTGACCTGTGACGTCATCGGTTTGACCTAGGTCAATGATATTAGGTCACAAGGTAGTTCCTGGGTGGGGCTATCGAACGCCGTTTGAATTTTGAAATTCGGCCGGTAACTTTACGAGATCTTAGGGGGGGCCGAAACGCCCCCCCCCCCCCCTACGGGTGGTAGGGTCCGCCGGTAGCCCTACGGGGCGCGGGTTAAATGACACATACGACAATATTTTCGAAATCTACGTGTAAAATTGTCCATAAAACATGCGTCACATGACCGATACATGACATAGGTACAATTTTCGTGACCTAGGATGATCTGGCCTTGACCTGCAAAAATTCGAAGTAAAAGTTCGGTACCATCAGGGTATCTAAGGCATATATCAAGGAGTGCGTAAACCAAAAATGAGCCTGATCGAACTTGTCAGCCGGCGGCAAGAGCCTAAATTCTAAACAAGCAAAAATGCCGATAATGTTTACTTTGACCTGACCTGTGACGTCATATCGGTGGTTGCCGTCAGAGGCGGTTGCCACCTACCACGAATACCTGGCTGGTTGACCTGACCTGAACTGACCCGACCTGGCCTAAATGCATGAAGATATCATCTATGATAATGACTTACATTAGCAGCTACGCTTTACGACGTTTTAACAGGTCCCGATTTTCCCGACGATTGAGTCATTGACCTGACCTGGAAGGTCAACTGATGAACTAGGACCCTAAAATTGGGTATCATCGGCTCTCTCTTGTCACGGGCAACACGCTCGTTTTTCTGCGAAGCTCTAGTTCGATCAGGGGCCAAACGCGAAGGGGATCGCACGCACCAACGCCCTTGTGCCGTCGAAAGACGCAAAATGGCGCGTGCCGGCGAGGGATAAGCTTCAATCAATTCCCTACAGGTAACCAAAGTTTGACACCGTTTTTATGCTAAAGAGCGGCGAGAAAATTGGGGGTGTTTAACGCCCCCCCCCCAGCAACTCGCGGGCTAAGGCAGTGTGCCAAATTTTGCCGAAATCGGCCCAGCCGTTCTCGAGATCTGGAAGCGGCAGCCTGCACGTTCGCACGTGCAAACTGGATCCCAACTGACTTTTGCACGGCACCGTTCTATCTGCCTCTAGCCTTGCCCTTGTATCAAAGTTGAGCGAAATCGGTTCAACCGTTTTCTTGATCTGGAAGCAGTGGCGGCGGATTCGATTTTGGCGTGGGGGGGGGGGGGGGGCAAGATCCCAGTCGAGATGATGTCATAGGCGGATCCAGAAAGGCGTTTTCGACGCTGTAGGGGACATACCCCCCAAAAAAGTGTCCAAAATCCAAAAACTCCTCTGATTTCGATTCCTTACGGGCCTAATGCTTAGGCCCACGGCCTGAGCATTAGGCCGTGGGCCTAAGCAAAAACTCCCCGATTCCTTACGGCCTGCAGCATAGAGCAAAAAAAAAGAGAAAAGTGTTATTATTAGGAAACATAAGGTACGTTTTGTCCATTTCGGGCGATGCAGAGGCCAGGGGGAGGGGGAGTAAATATTTGCTTTAAATGCCCGCTCCCTGGATCCGCCAGTGGACGATGTAACGCTTTTCGTCTTGCTGCATTTGAAAAAAGCTCCAATGGGAAAAATTGTGCCATAACCTGATCGCATATCAGATGTTGAAGAACGGTGCCAAACCTTTTGAAGTAGGCGAGCGCTATTCTTTGCAATGAGGTGACTCGTTACCATTTCTTCTGTTCATTTTACGTTCGATTTCCGTTTAACCTTCCTTTAAAAAGTATTTCTGAGACAGATATCAACTGAAACTAGCTCACAGCGGGAGGAGACCGCTCAAACATTCAGAGACAGTCGGTCGCATCTAGACCTATTGGGACAGCGATCCGCCAGAAACCCTCCCCAAGGCAGTAGTTCACCAACTAAGCTCACCGAGACGGGCTGTCTCGATAGGTTTATACAGTAAGCCTACAGCAAGGCTTAACTAAGGCCCAAACGCTCGTCAAGATGGGAACGGAGGGTGAGGGAGCGCGGCGGCGGGCTGAGGTGAAGGAACGGTGGACTGGAACGAGAATCCAGAAGCTCTGGGTGAGGCGTTTCTTTATTAGGGCTTTAGGGTGTACTGACTGCGGTAAGGTCCAAATTATCACCAAATTTTGCCACGACATCTACCGGTTCAGGCACTCGAGAATCAGTGGCCAGTGATATCTGCAAAGACGAAGCATTTCCAACCCAGCTTCAGCCTGGTGTCAGGGCGCCTCAGGTGGCTTTAATTACAGTGGCACATACCAAACAACCTCAGTGCAGCCAGTCTGGCCAAAATTCGGAACAGACTTCAACGAAAAGTGAGACAAGGTTAGTGCTATCGTTAAGTGCCATTATAGACTTGGGCTCCGTTGGCTTGACCCACTGGAAGGTGGTAGTTATCGGACGCTGCGGGGCATACTCATTTTTCCAAAATGCCTTAGATTTTGCTTTCGTGTTCATAGGCGGCGGAACGGGGAGGGCACCGGTGCACCGTGCCCCCCTTTGATTTTGGCATTTAAACGTTAGCCCTATGGGCGTTGCATGGAAAGAATGGGACCAAAAGTCTTAATAGTGAAAACTGAAATAAAGCGGATACTGAACTGTGAACATCCAGTTTTAACACTGGCCCCATACAAGCCTCCGAATGCCAAAAGCAGATCTCTGATGACTGGCCTTTGGGTGTCATACCATACCGTGCATTGGTCAATGTGGTCAATGTGTACGACCTCGGCGTTTACCATTTTATGCGCTGGAAACTGTTGCGCTTGAAAAAAAAAAATCAGGGGAGTGGCTTATTATGAGCGCTCATCAGTCCTAACTACCCGCAAGCGAATGGCTAGCCTTCCGTCTCCGCTTGCTTGCGATTTGGCATTTATGTAGGTACAAAATAGCGGCAAACGACCATGAAGGCATGAGTTGCGTCTCTTGCACACTTAAAATATCTAAATCGAATCTAAAACCAGTATGACGCCTTTTGGGCGACTAACGGAGCGAGCGAGAGGGTGGGCCTTGCACGTGCGAACTTGCGAGGGGGTACCTCCAACTGACTTGTGCACGGCAACCTACTAACCGGTCTCTAGCGATGTGCCAAATTTGAGCACAATCGGCCCAGCCGTTCTCGAGATCTGGAAGCGGCACCCTGCACGTGCGCACGGCAAAATGGGTCCCAACTGACTTGTGCACGGCACCCTACTAACTGGTCCCTAACCGTGTACCAAATTTGAGCGCCATCGGTCCAGCCGTTCTCGAGATCTGGAAACGACCCCTGCACGTGCGCACGTGCAGCAGCACCCCAACTCTGGCACATGGATATGCACTATGCAGTGCCTAGTGGGTGCCTGCCTACATGCCAACTTTCAGCGCAATCGGCCAAGTAGTTACCGAGATATTGCAACAATTACAAAACTGACATCTCTTCGTTTTGCACGTGGCACGTGCATAAGGGGTCACCCATATGCATCGGGAATAGTCCAATACTTGGTAGAAGGAATGAAGATACCCTACAAAAATTACCGCGTGTAAATCGGTCAAGTGGTTGCTGAGATATAAGCCTCGCAAAAGCGTCCGCACAGCCGGCCGGCCGCTCATACTCAGAAATTTCCGTTAACCCGCGCGGGGCTGGGGGGGGGGGGGTAAATTTTACCCACCCTCGCGAATTTTGCAATAACTCAAAAACGGCGGCGCGCAGCGCCGCCAAACTTACAGTAGCTTTTCTTACATCAATTGGACACGTTCCCTGGAAATTTGAGCAAAATCCATCCGGAAATTTTTGAGAAAGTGACGTTTAGTGACGTCATGTTCGCCATTTTCGCCTCAAAAACGGCAAAATTTCAAACGTTGCTAACATCTTCATTTTTAAAAGAATCAAGACGTAACAAAAAAGTTATACGTAATTCTATTTTGTCTATCAAATGGCTATCTCGGTTTTTTGAAAATTTTGGATTTTGGCCACAATTTAAAAAAAACTGACTTTTTTGGGAAAATAATTTTAAAATCCAAAATTTTGAGTGTATCGAAAAAACCGGAATGTATGTCAGAGATGTGGTCTATGTGCACCTACATACCAATTTTTAGAAGAATCGGTTTAAAAATGTGGGAGTTATTAAAAATTTCATGACGTCACGACACACAAAAATTTTGAAAATGAATTTTTTGGAAGTTGTAGACCTCGTACGGAAACAAAAACAGCACCATTCGATTCGCCGTGAAAAACTGCATCACATAGACACCTTTTTAGGCCATAACCCTCGCATGTGTAGGGGGGGGGGTCGGATGGACCCCCCCCCCTCCCATGGTTTTTCGCGAATAACTCGCGTAAAAAGCGGCCGATCGCGACGAAACTTTCAGTACCCTCTCATTGATCAATTTTACACCCACCCTGAAAATTTTATGACCCTGACCCAAATGACCTTTGACCTGTGACCTCTTTTCCGAGACCATGTTTGGCCGGAATCGCGATTCCGCGTATGTCGGCTCGCATTAGCCGCGCGTTTGCAAGCTTTTCGTGGTTACAAACGTTCAAACATGTGATTTGATGTTGCTCCCATGCATTAGAATGGGTGTCAAGGTCACCTGAAGGTCAGGTCAGGTCATTGACCTTTGGTGACCTCGGGTGACCTCGGTTCACTTTTTCCATGGTGTGTCAAAAGTGGAAATAGCCGGTGCGCCGTCTGGCAACCCGGCAGCCCGCCGCCATAGGGAAATTCATGCTTTTTGTCGCTTTTTCGCTCCTTGTGAGTCACTTGATCTAATTAGAGCTTAACTAGGAACGAGGCGGGTCACTTGGACGTATTCGGGACCCGAATACGGTGTTTTGAAGACAATACCTGGGAAACCCTACCCGCCCAATGCGATTTTCTAAGAGTCTGCATGCCCAAATTAACGTTGAGCGCGGCCGTTTTCGGTCGGTTTTCCGCGACCTTGTGGCGAAATCGCCTTATTTATTCAACCAGGGTGGGCTAATTCGCTTAACTAGGAATGAGGCGTTGAAGAGAATTATTCAAGGAAACGAGCTGTGCAAAAATATTTTTTGCATTGTCAAAACTGTATCCGCCCTCGAACGATAAATATTGTTGACCCATCAGAAACATATCCCCTGGAATGCGTTTGGACTTGGCTGGATCTAATATTAGCGAGTATCTGCTAATGCAGTTTCTTGGCTTACACAGTACGCACACAAGCATACATACTTCCTGCCCTTGGTTATTCCTCACTTGAATGAAAATTTTGCTATAATAACTATTCCAAGCAGTTAACAGGTTTTAGTGCAGTGCCAAGTCGGAACCGTTCAGCGCCGCCAGTCTCCCAGGCGGCGCGTAACGGGCGCCGCCGGCCGCCGCGCCGCCGCTCTGGCAGGGTGTTTGACTTCATATCTCTGTCGCTAGAAAAGTTGGGGACCGATTTACTTGATTCTTGCATGAAAAGATCCGCCATTAAATTCTTAGCAGATAACGAAAATTTGACGTCAATTGCACGATCCGCTGCCCATATTGTGGTACTGCCATCTATTGATAAGGCTGGCGAACTAAAGCCGGGCGGCTATTTCCACTTTTGACACACCATGTCGAGTTTTACATGTTTCTAGGCTGGTTTTTGGAGCTGAATTCGAATTTAGCAACCATTTCAACATTTACGAAGTAGTTTTGGTGCCTTCGTAACATGTTACGAAGCTGTCAGAGGCGGTTGACACGTACTACGAATACCCGTCACAACCCCTACTGGTTGACCTGACCTGACCTGACCCGACCTGGTCTAAATGCTTAAAGACATCATCTGTGATCAAAACTAACACGATATTCGTGATCAGCACCCCGAAAAACCCCTTAGGAGCCACTCTTTACGACTCTCTAATAGGTCCCGATTTTCCCGACTTTGGGTCATTGACCTGACCTGGAAGGTCAACCAATGACCTAGGACCTTAAAATTGGGTATCATCGGCTTTCTCTCGTCACGGGCAACACGCTCGTTTTTTCCGCGAAGCTCTAGCTCGATCAGGGGCCAAACGGCAAGGGGGGGTCTAACCGACCCCCCCCCCCTACACATTAGAAGCTGGCAAACGCCGCACACATGCGAGGGTTAACAACCAACTTCAAAATTTGACCTCACTTGACCTGACCTTGACCTGACCTCGACCTGAAATTCATCCAGATGTGGTCCATATCACCTATTGAGTGTGCCTATTGAATTCTATGAATAAAATGACCCATAAAACATGTGTCGCACATGCCCTTTTCTATGTTTTGTTTTTGGTGACCTGACCTGACCTGACCTGACCTTGACCTTGACCTCTGAATGATATTGTATGCAGCGAATATTGTCTTGGTAGCCTAAGAACACGTTTTGGGCAATCAGTCTCAGTCCATTCTTCGGCAACTACGGTGCAAGGCCGATACTGTAGAAACTTGCAATTTGTACCCTTGACCTGACCTTGATCTTGACCTCAAGGCTCAAACTTTAAATCAAGTACATGTTTTTAGTTGTTCGTGATGAGATCTTTCGATTGGCGTTTGAATTTTCCAAATCGGACCATTAGTTCGGGAGATAACAGGGGGGGGGGGGGTAAAATTTACCCACCCCCAGCCCCGCGCGTTCGGCTGGAGACCCCAGCCCCGCGCGGGTTAATCTAAGGAAAGACTACGCTCGCTTCGCTCGCCCGTAAAGACAAAAAATGATATAAAGCGGAAATCGTTAGCATTTACACATATTCAAAAGGCACCGTTGGACAAATGGTAGGAGCGCATAGCTGCAATATCAGGTTATGGAAATTTTCCTCATGTTTAAGGCACAAATTATGGAGGGGCAAGAATATACGTTTGCCCCTCCTCCAAAAGTTTATTAGGGGACGATGCCTCCTCTGCCACCCCGTATCTGTCGCCGCTGTAAGCGGTCACTGAAGGCCTGGGCTGCCGCTGCGTCACGTTGACGCTTATAATGCCTCCAAAACTAGGTTGAAGAGAGGAAAACTTCAATTGAACGCGAACGCTTGCCATTTAAGAAAGGCAACGTATGAAAGTATATGGACATCTGGGCCCTGTTCATGAAATCTGCGGCCGCTGCGGCCGGCCGCAGGTTCTAAGCCCCGCCCATTTTTGAAACGTCATCACTCACTCGGCCGCAGCAGCGTTCCATGAACAGCGTCTGCTGCCGAAATAGTTTCCGACAATTGTTTACAACTGAAGCGCACCGCTAGATACTTTGTTTACAAAATCGTCTCCATGACAACACGGCTTGCGCCTATTTGACTTCAGTGCGCCAAGTTCAGTGCAATTAGTTTTCTTGCGGCTCGGCGGTCGCTGCAGGTTGCGGCCGCAGAGATCGCAGCGGCCGCAGCAAGGTGACGTCATACATTCGTCATACTACATGAGCCCCGCCCCTTTTCGTGACGCAACAACCCGGCTGACCGCAGCGACCGCCGGGGTTCATGAACAGGGCCCTGGTTACATCTTCAGATGATCGAAGAGAATAACCAGGTATATGGTTTCTTGTCTAAGCTTTGTCACAAATTATGGGGGGGGGGGCAAAAAGATACTTTTGCCCCCACGATTTTGCCAGGGGGCAGCTGCCCCCTGCCCCCCCCCCGAATCCGCCGCCCCTGTCTGGAAGCTACCTCTGCAGAGCACGTGCGCACGTGCAGAGGTAGCTTACAAACCCAACCATACAAATGGAAATGCATTGTCTGGTGGGTGCCTATGGGTGCCTACCCAACTGCAAGTTTTGCCGCAATCAGCCAAGTATGTAGTTACCGAGATTGCAATTATTACAAAATCTGGCATCTCTTCGTTTTTGCACGTGGCGGTGGTACGTGCATGATGGGTCACCCACATGCATCGGCAATAGTCTAATGGTTGGGAGCAGGCAAGGAGCTACCCTAACAAATTACCTCAAGTAAATCGGTTCAGTGGTGTGGTGTTGCGGATACATAAGCTTCGCAAAAGCGTGCCCACGTCCGGCGGGCCGATCATGCTCGGAAGTGTCTGCTACTCTTCGTAAGACTTCGCTTGCTTCACTCGCTCGTAATAAGTCAGGCTATGTATTGCAATTGCACTATTCCTATACGGTATACAACCTGGAGGCCCTGCTGGCAGGGCATGAGGTGGCTAACGGTCGAAGACTTACTGTGCGTTCCATTTCGTGCAAGCGCTTCTTCAGTGAGGCGTTGGTCTGCTCCAGGAGGTCCTCATTGCGCGCTTCAGTCTCGCGCAGCTTGGTCTCCGTGGCGGAATTGGTGGCGCGCGATTCCTTAAATATATTTGTAGAGTGCAGATGGGGCAGAACGTGAGGGTCAAATGTGCCGCGAACGAAGGTTGAGGGGACCCAGACTTCATGACTGACGCACGTAGCACATGGGCTGGCGAATCTAAGAAACGTGGGACATTTATGGGATTTACCTCTTCCAAAGTGCCGAAAATCATGAAATTTTCTGAATTTTTCCCAACATCGAAAGAATTACTGGTTGGCCATTATTATGGTAAAATTTCGTTTAAACTGCACCTCAACGATGCTAACCCGAAGTGGACAGCAGAGGTAAGTTACCTTCAGGTCATCCTCCGCCCTCTTCTGGTCGACCAGCGCCTGGTTTAGTCGGTCCTCCAGTTCGTGCACCTGAGCCCTATCCAGTGGCACCTGCGTCTCGACGCCCTCCTCCTGCTCTCGTGGCACCAGCCTGGCGGCCAAGTACGGATAGTGCTACACGACAGCCCGTCCCATGCGTAGCCGGGACAAAGCACAGAAGTAGTGAGAGTGACCAACACTTCGAGGCTCCCCCATAGCGCCTTCCAGCCACCGACCCAGACCGGTGTTATACGGTGTGGGTAGGCTGTGCCGCTTGACAAGTAAGTGAAGCGGCACAGTCTACCGGTACCAGGCGACTGCTGCCAATGCTGGGCCATAGGAAACTGGTGAATTAAGAGTGGAACATCAACCTGCCCCCCGAGTGCAGTAAGTACGGGGACCCGCAGTTGCTACTCTACACGAAACCCCAACTCTAGCCGTCTGTCCTGTCCAGTAACAACCGATAACATTGATATCGACTGCCGGTCCCTGTACAAGGGCAGCTGAGGTTTTCTGTGCGTGCCCTCTGACAGCTTATCGTTGTTGCCTGTGAGGGTGCTGGGACAGTTTACTCACAATGAAAACAATTCAACCCAAGGCCGGCGAGTAAACCGGTGTTTCGCAGGTACCCCTATCCGCAACCATTTTTATCCACCCTCCCAGGAGTCAATTTAGGGCATTACACTTCGCAATTCATTCAGGAAAGTAGTAACACTCCACGACTATTCGCGTACCAGTGCACGCAGCCAGTCCCCCCCCCCCCTGCTACTCCCAGTCTTACCTACCCCTGCTGTCTCCCAGTCTTACCCCCTGCTGCCTCCCAGTCTTACCCCTGCTGCCTCCCAGTATCAACCCTGGTGGTCTTACTCCTGCTGTCTCCCAGTCTTACCCCTGCTGCCTCCCAGTCTTACCCCTGGTGCCTTCCAGTCTCACCCCTGCAGACGGCCGAATGGCGCTGTAAGCCGGCGGACCTCCTGCCGCAGCTCCTCCACGACGGTCTGACGAGTGGAGCGCTCCTCGACCATTGCCTGCTGCAGGCGAACCACCTCACTATGCAGTGCGGTGTTCTCCTCCTTTTGTCTTTTCATCTCCGTCTTCAAATTAGTCACCTCGCTCTTACATCCCTTCGTCTCTTCACGTTGATTGGTCATTTCTTCGCGCAGAGCCTTCATTTCTTCGCGCAAAAAGTTCATTTCTTCACGAACGGCTGCGATTTCCATCTGAAACACATGATTCTAGGCATCTTAACCCGCGCACCGACGGGGGTCTGCGCCAACTTCGTACCGACGGGGGGGGGGCGGATGACCGCCCCCCCCCTGAGATCTCGAGAACGAAGCAAGATAGCGACAAGCGGTAAACGGCATCGAATACGCACGGACAAGGTCTACAATTTTTACAAAAGTCATTTTCAGGTCAGGTCAAAGATGACGTCACAGGGGTCGAAAAAGTCAAAATGGCGGCGCTAGATATGGAGAGAGTTTTTCTCGAATAACTTTCGAATTAGTCAAGATAGGAACAAACTAAGGGCATCATCGTGATCCTCTCGCCAATCCGCATCGAATGATATATATGTTGACCTCGAAAGGTCAAGGTCAAAGGTTGACCTCAGGTCACGTGACCTCGAGGTCATCATGTATATCATTCGATGCGTCTTGACGAGCTGAACACAATGAACCCATCCGCGCGGCTGTATCTTGTTTCTGTACGGAGTTATTGGCAAAAAACCGCTGGTGACCTTTGATGACGTCACATGACCTTACAGCTGCCCAACAGCAAAACAGACCTCAAGGTAGTGAAGGTTGATCGTATATGAAGTCATTTATGGTATATGGGGCCATTCCGACCCGTTTTAGTGGTAAAAACAGGGAGTTGATTTTTCCCCCATTGACTTATAATGGGGAGGTCGCGAAATTGACCTGACCTTAGGTCACCGACATCAAAATTGCGAGATAAACAAATTGTAGCTACTAATGACCTAATAACATCCTGCGACTTTCAAAGGCCTCCGACATCTACTGTAGCTCTGGCACGGTGACAAAGTTGCAAAAAAGTGACTTGAGGTTGGGTCATTCAAAGTGACCTGGTGACCTGACCTTAAAAGTTAGGAGGTTCAAACTTGCACACCATGTGTAAAATTGATAAGAGAATAATCATACCAAATTTCGCGGCGCTACGCGCCGCGGTTTTCCCGCTATCCGCGAAAAACCTCAGGGGGGGGGGGCGGATATCCACCCCCCCCCCGTCGGTGCGCGGGTTAATTGTTCAGGTGTTATACATGAAGAACGAGCGCATGAAGCATGGTGTTACGGGCCACCGCCAGGCAGGGGTGGTGGGGGACAGAGACGGGGGTCTATAGAGCCCTTTCTGAATCATATCAAATACTTGTTCGGCACTTAACCCACGAGCCGCTGGGGGGGCATAAAGTTGCCCCCCCTTTACGTTTTGTGAAATATCTCCGAAACCTGAAGAGCTACGAACGTGAAACTTGGCATAGCTTCAAATGAATACCTAGGCAATGTTTGAGGAAAGTTTGGTGGTTGTAGCTCCTAAGATGACGTCACAGTGACGTCATAAAGTTTTGTCGTTTTCCGATATGGACCGTTTCTGATGACGCTGAGCATGAAACTCGACTGTAAATGAACTAGACAGCACCTGCTGTCATCCTAAAACATCTTACTACACTTCCATCTAGTTTCTGACCAATAATCGGCCCTTTATATTCGGTCCCATATATGTGATGTATCGTGAGGAATATGAGAGTCGCAAATCTATAATTTCACTTATGACGTCACTGTGACGTCATTTCAAATGGGGTCGACACCAAATTTGGACACAATCTCGGCTAGGTATTCAGGAAGGTGTGTGCAAAGTTTCGCTTCTCTATCTCTTCGCGTTGCGACGTTATCGTCGCAGAAGTAAAGGGGGGCAACTTTATGCCCCCCCCCCCCCCCAGCGGCCGGCGGGTGGCGCGGAGGCCCAGCGGCAGCCGGGTTAACCCGGCGGCCGCTGGGCCTCTGGCCAATGGTGTTTTTACATAGCATCCATTCATGAGTGTCCAAACTAAATATGAACTTCATGAGACTTAACTTCTCAGTGGCCAGAGCACAAAGCGTAAACACCCCTAAATTATGAAAATGTTTACTTTAAACTGACCTGTGAGTTGTGACGTCATCGGTGACATTGAGGTAAAAAGGGTTCGCTCTGCATTCTAACAATGCTATCGAATGCTTTTTGAATTAAAAAAATCGAGACAGTTCCTTCGGAGAGAGGAGAGCTCTGTTGAGCCCCCCCCCCCCTTCCTCAGTCCCTCGCGCTATGGAATATACACCAGTTAATTGTGGTTTTAACCAGCGCCTCGTTGAGGTCTGGTGGGTTCCTGGTTTCGCTTGGGGGGGGGGGAGGGTCCAAAGAGGCAAGGGCCCCCTGTCGTATATCCGGTAGCAATAGTCGGATCGGAAAAATTCAAACGGCATTCAAAAGAGCTTATCAAGATGCACAAGATACGATATCTATGACCTCGATATTTACCCCTCGCGGGCCGAAGGGGCGTGCCGCCCCCATTGTTTTTTTCGCCATAGCTCCAAATACGCTGGCGATAGAGAGCCGAAACTTAACATACCTGAACTTTGATTCAAGCTGAATCTTTTGACACCAACCGCGTTTTCAGGCCAGGTCTGGTCACTGACCTATGACGTCATAAGGGAACCTGTGCAGGGTCTTCAGATGTCACAACTTCGCAACGCCCTCACTGCCAGAGGAGCTATCACAGGGAAATAAAACTTGAAGGATCTAGTATCTATTACGAGTCTCACAACTTGTATATCTCGGATTTTTCCAAAAGGTCATATGAGGTCAGGTCATTTTCGTGACCTCACCATATGAAATGTCAATGAAAAAAATATCCAACTAAGCCGGGAACGATCTCCAACTATCTCAAGCACACAGAATCGTGATTTGATGCACGCCTTGCAAGGTTAGATGCATCACGTTTGCAATGTTGACTTTGCGTGACGTAATTTATGACGTCATCAAAGTCATATTAGCTTTTGTCAATAATTCCCGATCAAATTGAGCTAGCGAGTCGGGAAAGCCGCCAATGGACTCAGGAAGACCTGCCGTCGCGGGGTATTCACAAGAAATCATGAGGGGTATGTGAAAACCCGCTCCCCTCAACAATTGCCCAAGTTAACCCGCGCCCGGCTGGGGGTCCTGGATTTCCACGCCCTGCTGGGGGGGGGGGGGTCTGAACCCCCTTCTAACTCGGCTCCGGGGCCACGTAGCGATACGCAGAAGGCGGCGTTAGAAAGAGCGTCAAAAATAATGACGAAATCACTTCGGTCAATTTTTTGGTCAGTTCAAAGGTCAGGTCACCAAAGGTCATTGAAGGCAAAATTTCGCCAATTTTCAGGTCGAATGTCGACAATTTCCAAGATGCCAACGCATAACTCGGGAACCAATAGAGCTACAGCGCCGCGGAAAAGCGCATTCGATAGCCCTATTAACGCCCTTTCTGAGTGATTCTCTCAGATTTGACCTAACGTCAACGGTTTTGCCTGCAGGGGGCAAAACTGCAAAAATAACCGATTTTTTCGGAAACAGTTTTTCTGCAATAACTTTTGACCCAAGCCTTGCACGAGTTTCCTTTTACCGGCATCGTGTTCCTCTCGTCAAGACGCATCGAATGAACTATAACTTGACCTTGAAAGGTCAACTTGAAAATTTGACCTCAGGTCAAGGTCATGACCTGACCTGAAAGGCTCATGTTGCATATCAGTCGATCTGTACGTATCGTCAAGCTGAACACATCTAATGCATTTTCATCGCTCTAGCATGCCTCTATCAAAAGTTATTTGCGAAAAACTGTTAGATACCATTCTTGACCTAAGATGACCTCAGGGCATAAACAGGGGTCACGGACACAATTTTTATGTTCAGTGTGTCTAAACCACTTGTAATTCAGTGTTTGGAAATGTTTATAATGTCTTTCGTCCAAAAGAGGCGCATTTCAATTTTCTCCCATTGACTTATAATGGGGAGGTCGCAAAATTGACCTGACCTTAGGCCATCGATATCAAAATTCTGAGATAAACGTTTTGTACGTGCTATTGCTTTTAGCAATCGCTGAAAGTTTCAAAGCGATCGGTCACTGGGTGTAGCTATGACAGACATTGAAACTTTTTATGAGGTGAGGTCACTTCAAGTGACCTGGTGACCTGACCTTGAATGACCTTGGTCTGAAAATTTTACAACATGTGTAGAATTGATGTATGATAAGGTGTACCAAAAACGGCGGCGCGGAGCGCCGCCGTATTTGAGATATTTGCGAAAAACCACAAGGGGGTGTTCAAACACCCCCCCCTCCCCCAGCAGGGCGCGGGTTAAAAAGTACGACTATAAGCAGCGTCAACAAATGAATGCATTATAGTAACGAAGTTTCTTCAGTGCATATTGCTCCAAAATTTTTCCTCTGTTTTGCACACTTGCCTTGTCTCGGTGCTTTGTGGATATCACGGGCTTAGTAGATCGCTCCTCTCTAGGTCGCACTGTCCGACGCCCGGGCCCTCAATGCCAGTGTTGTCCCGGCCGACGCACCGCGCGGTGCTCGTGACACTCGGCAGTCGATACGGTATCTTCTGCACCCGATATGGTATCAGTGTATCAACTGGGAAAGCCGTAATACGGCTCAGACGATGAACGCGAGGCGATGGCGAGGGGCGGGGACTAGTGATGTCAATTATAGAAAACCGAAATACTGATACCAAACCAAATACGAACCCAAACCGTGGAGAAATACCTAGACCAAACAAACTTTGGAACAATAAGGAAATACCAACTTTTTACCGATTTCTTAGCCCCTTATCCCTCGCACGACCAGGCCATTTCTCATAACACGAACGACCAGGGGGGGTTGTTACGACCCCCCCTGGCGTTTCGAAACGGAAGGTCGTAGAGCTTAGCGGAAAAAACCAACGGATTGCTCTCAACGAGATCTCGCGATTGGTGGTATATTTTTTGGTCCTAGGTCAACATTTGACCTACTTTTGACCGGTCAAAGGTCAAATTTTCGGAAAAATAGACTTTTTTCAACTTTCGGCGGCGATTGCGGCAAAACGGTGGGAAATATCGACTTGAAACCTTCACTATCGTGTTCCTTGATCAATTTTCTATCGTTTGGTATGTATTTCGTTTCCCTAGCTCTAAAAATGGCGCGTTGGGAGCGCCGGAAGTCGGCAAGGTCACAGTCGGCGGCAGAAATTCGAAAAATCAAAACTTAAATTTTTGAAATATGATTGTATTTTTGGATTTGGTAGGTCCATTTGCTCCCTATAGAAGCTAATATTGCTGCATATTCCCATTGAGGTGACAAGAATTAGCAAAATAGTGGTTCGGGCGCTTTTCAAAAATAGTACCGGACGCTGTTCCTCTTGTGACGTCATAGCTCCGTAACCTGACCTGACCCGGTCAAATTTCTTATACCATATGATAGCCAATACTTGCCCCAACATGCATGGGAAGTTTCATCACGATCCATCAACCGATGTCCGTACCACCGGCAGGAAACCTCGGGCGTTGGCACTCAGTTTGTGAAAATCCGGCCGGAGGCTGTACCTCTTATGACGTCATAACTCCGTGACCTGACATGACCCGATCAAATTTTTTTCGGCAAAAGATGCGCAAAGGTTGCCCCAGAGGGTATGGAAAATTTCAGCCCGCTACGACAAGCCGTTTAGCGTGCACTTCGAAAAAACCTCAGGGGGGGGTTGATACAACCCCCCCCCCCCCTAGGCGTTCTAGGGTTATACATTAGGAGGGTTCAAAATACCAACAAAATGCCAACCACATAAGGATTGAAATACCAAATACCAGGTTGGCATGGGTTTGGTATCAGTATAGGTACTAAAAAGTTTGTATCCGATTCACATATCAAGCGGGGACACTTGGTGATCATAAATATTGTCACCACTGAGGCAGTGAAGTGGTGACGATTGTACTGACTTCTGGTTTCAGACGTCAGCTGATGTTTGTCAGCTGTTTAGTCAGCTGTCTGACACGCAACAGCTGTTACCATCCCATGTTGGGCTATCGTAGGGGGTGTTCAAATATGCCACAGTTCATATTTGCCACGCATATGCCACAGCAGATTTTGTCGGTTGTAGGTTAGAGGCTGAAGGTTGATAGGTAGTACGTTGTAAGTACGTATGGTTCGGCCAGGCTAAATTGTGTTTTGTTCTATATTTTGCTGTAAAATGACTAGTGCGACGATCGTAAGACGTGAACTTTGTGGCATAAAGTATGATTTACACCAGCTATCGTCTGATGCGGCTGATAAAAACGGCTGATTTTGTTCAGGATTGCGATGATTCTAAGCCCCCCACCCCCACCCCCTACTTATAAGGAAAACGAGAAGACAAGATGAGAAGTCAGAAGACGCCAAGTCAAATTTGATGTGGTATCCTGATGGAAGTTGTACTTGAAAGTATTAATGAAGCATGATTTGCTTAACCCTCGCCCTGGCAGGGGGGGGGGGTCGATGCGACCCCCCCCCCTAAGGTTTTTCGAAGATAGCGTAAAAACGGCGGCGTGTAGCGCCGCCAAATTTGGCACAGCCTATGGGGCAACCTTTTTACATATGACCTGAAAATTTCAGGTCCGGGTGACCTTAGGTCAGGTCACCAGGTCAGAAAAACCGGTACAAGGTCATGGTCAAATTTCAAATTTCTTTTTGCACCTGTCCAACTCACAGTTTTGCACTGATTTCCTTCAAACTTTCAGGATGTGCTAAGTTCACCGAGTTGTATAACATATAGTTCGGGTTTTTTGAGGTCACTGACCTGAGGTCAGTTAGAGGTCATTACGTCGTAATGTT
This sequence comes from Amphibalanus amphitrite, assembly GCF_019059575.1. Lineage (NCBI taxonomy): Eukaryota > Metazoa > Arthropoda > Thecostraca > Balanomorpha > Balanidae > Amphibalanus > Amphibalanus amphitrite. Next base: position 37,480 of record NW_024882794.1, on the reverse strand, counting down.
AAGCCTATGGGAAAATACTAAATTCGGAAAATACTGGAGATATCCGCTTCGTTCTATCACTTTTGTGCTTTGAAACCACAGTACTCAACAGCAGGTCACTTGGTGCTTCTTTGTTTGGTGTACTTATCCATGGGTCAGGTCAAATGAGGTCAACTGAGGTCAAATGACGTTTTTGCCAATAACTTGGCACATAATGACGCTAGAGCTTAAAAAATGGTACCATTCTGTTCCTGGTGATCAGCCGAATCGAATGATATGCGATATGATGCAATTGGGTTAACTTTAACTTAATTTATTAATTTAAGTTTACTTAAAATTTAAGAAAAACTTTAAGTACACTTAAGCAAGCTAACAAATATATCATTCGACGCGCCTAGACGTGCTGAGTTCACTGGTGCTTTTCTTTTTGCTCTATCTTAATTAGATCAAAAGTTATAAGCGAAAAACGTTTGACCTGTTTTTAGCGAAATTTTTACATTTATACCCCCCAAAACCCCCCTAAATATTGACCTAGAGCAACCAAATTTGCAGAGGGGCGAGAACTCCAGGGGGCCCACCTACCTACCGAATTTGGTGTTTCTAGGTGCCATAGGAGCCAATCGCGGGGGGGGGGGTCGCATCGACCCCCCCCCCCTGCCAGGCCGTGTTATGAAAAATGCCCTGCCAGGGCGAGGGTTAAACTTTGTAAACCTCGCCTGAGTTTCCGGTCATAGCGGATATATGTATTATTATAGGAGTGTTCATGCCCTTTACCAACGAGTATTCTATTGCCGCTGGTTTTATAGTCCGTTTATGATTCCTATAGCTCCACATACATCCCCCACTGTTGGCAGGTAAGCCTTATCAGAGTTCGATTACTGTCGTTCTATCAGTGACCATCTCTGACGTCTCAAGGCCGGGGGCGGGGCTCTAGATAACATAGGCGTCCAAACCGAGGATGGTGCTGAGTGTAGCGCAGGTGTGCGGTGACAGCAGCGAATTCGAACAGATTCCACAAACAGGGTGTGGTGAGTGAAAACATTGGTGGCGTAGCGCAACAGGCTGTCATAGTCAAAGATATCAATGTGTTGGATAAACATACCAGTGTTTAAGCCTCGCCGGACCTATTAGTTTTCTACACACGTGCCGGCCGATGGGGGGGGGGGTGCGACCCCGTAACCGATTAAGGTATCCGATTTGAAGGTCTCAGGTCAAACGGTGACCTCTCAGGTCAGGTCAAGTGGTCCAAGGTACGGGTTCGGTTTTTGGCAAATAGTTTCGCAAAAAAATCAGCCACTTGGCCGCGATTTTGACAGCATCGTGGACGTGTTCGTCTTGCTCAAGCACATCGAACGGTATGCTTTTTGTTGTTTGAGTGAAGTCAGTTTAGGGTGTTGTTTGGGTGTTGACGTCGGATGTGGCTCTAGCTCTATTGGTTCCCGAATCCCGAGTTAGCCGTCGATAGTTTCCAAAATTGTTGAAATGGACTACAATTGACCTTTGATGATCTCTGGTGACCTGACCTGTGAACTGACCTAGAAAATGACCGGAGTGGTTCCGTCATTATTTTTGACGCTCTTTCGATTGCCGCTTACTGCGTGTCGCTGCATGGCCCAGAAGCCGAGTTAGATGGGAGGGGGCGTGAAAGCGTCCCCCCCCCCCAGCACGACACGGAAAACACAGACCACCAGCACGGCGTGGGGTAACATCACGTGTCCCACTCCTTCCCCCAGTAACGGAAAGCTGTGTATTTTCACAATCATGATCAAAGGAAATAACAATTTTTCGAAATGCTGTATCCAGCTGAGCAACATAATACTATCGTCACACCACACACGTAACCGCGTCACTTCCCCTCCCTCCTTCTGGCCTCTACCCTCCACCATGTCCCAGCTCAGCCGTCAGTGTGGCTGCCGAGTCCAATCGCGTGACAGCGCTGCTGGCCGTCCCACTGATCCTGATCTCGGATCCGTCGGGATCATAGATCCATCTCTTTAATTTATCGAGAGATCCTAGGGATCATAGATCCGAGTCTAGTATTTTTGCTTCAAATCCAGTAGGAGGATAGATCCTCATTTATTTTTGGTCAACATAGAAATCCCAAAAGATCATTCGTTGCAACTCACAAACGTTCTTATGTAGGTAGTGCTTTTATGTGATAAGTGATAACACGTCATAATCCATAGTTTTATGGCAATTATTGAACATAGAAATACTTGGAAACCTCCCCCTTGGCCTAGTGGATAAGGCGTCCGTCTCCTAACTCGGTGGCAGCGAGTTCGCGGCCGGGAAGCTCCACGCCGTTTGACCCGCGTTCCTATAAAGCCAGCTGGCAACTGGCGAGACAGGGCCACGCTAGACCCGGGAGGACCGTGCCGCCATCTACCTGCGGCACGTTAAACTTTCGATCCAAATTATCACCGGTGAGCCGGGCGCGGGCAAGGCGGGGTGGTGGGTCCGTGGTGTCATTCGCAACAAGCAAGTTGCTTAGCGGGGCACCCGGGCCCATAGCCACCCATTCATCCATTCGGACAAAATTTCTAAAAAAAAAACTGGTTTCAACTTTCAAATGTTGTTCATGGTGGGATCCACTCAAATCATCGATCCATGCTTTTATGGTTTATCGTCAGATCCTGTGAGATCATATATCCAGGCTAAATTATTCACGCCGGATTCGGTGGGATCATAGATCAGAACCTACAATTTGCCTCGAAATCCACTGAGATCAAAAATCAATCACTCGGATCCATGCACATGTCTGAATGTAACTACTGTAGCAATGTAACTACTGTAGCAATGTAACTATGCAGCAATGTAACCACTGTAGCAATGTAACTACTGTAGCAATGTAACTACTGTAGCAATGTAACTACTGATGCAATGTAACTACTGTAGCAATGTAACTACTGTAGCAATGTAACTACTGTAGCAACGTAACTATTCTAGCAACGTAACTACTGTTGCAATGTAACTACTGTAGCAATGTAACTACTGTAGCAATGTAACTACTGTAGCAATGTAACTACTCTAGTAACGTAACTACTGTAGCAATGTAACTACTGTAGCAATGTAACTACTGTAGCAATGTAACTACTGTAGCAATGTAACTACTGTAGCAATGTTACTACTGTAGCAATGTAACTACTGTGCCCGGTCTTTAACAGAATGTCGGCGTCATCAGAGACAGCCGATGAAGCTCCCGTAATGACGTCACACACTGAGACAAATGACGTCACCAGAGGCTCCAGTGACGTCACGTGTGAGGTGCTGGTCATTGGTGCCGGTATATCCGGGCTAACGGCTGCCTACGAGATTCAGAAACGGAATCCAAAAACTGAGCTCTGCCTTGTGGAGGCTAAAGGTAGGAGATGAGGGAACTACTGCCATAAAGGATTGTTGCAGAGGTTAGGTATTTGGCAAACGCAGCGCAGGTCGATGAGGTTGTAGGAGTGTACATCCAAGTGTTATATATGTTGATTGGTGATGTGATTATTAGAACTTAACCCTCGCCCGCGCAATGCGCATGCCATTTTCCCATCCTAGAACGCACATGGGGGGGGGGGGGTGGTTGCCACCCCCCCCGCGCCATTTCGTTCCTGTTGGAGATAGAGCTTAGCGGTAAAGACCAAAAAGATTCTTTGGGAAGAGACGAATCCAATGATACCCTGTTTTACCTTCTCAGGTCAGTCATTGACCTTCCAGGTCAGGTCAAACTAAAAAATGTTGCTGTTTTGGGTCACCGTTGGATATCAAGTGTGCTGCTTATCAAATACCGATGACGATGCTGTTTTCTGGTGCCAAGCCAGCTAGAACCTCTTTGTCACACTACCCGACCAGAATTTTGCTGCTGAGGTCATTTCAGGTCAAGTTAGGTCAAGGTCAATTATATGTGTTTGTATGTCTGTGTGTGTCTGTGTGTATACTGATGTGTGCACCGATTGTTTTTGGGTCCATATTACATGAAATCATGATCTGAGAAGCTTTTACCAAAAATGCAGTCAAAAAACTTCACAAAAAGTAAATTCAGCTTGCCTAAAACGCAATTATCTTAGGTGACCTAGGTTGACCTTGACCCTGACCTTGACCCCTGTACATCGTCGATCAACATGTTCCATGATAGGTAGGAGGTAAGACTGGCAAAAAAGGCCGAAATCAGGGTGTCAAAAGCTCATAAGGCCCATGGCAAACGCAAGATGTTGAGAATTGGCCATTTGGGTCATGACATGACCTGAAAAACAAGGTCATATCTCCAAAACAAAAAATCACAGAAACTTGAAATTTTCAGTGGACATCAAGAAAGGATAGAGGAGCAGCTATACGAAAAATCAGCCTTCTAGCTCTAAAAATGTTGAGTGCAGAGCAGAAAGACTACCTGGGGGGGGGTGGCAACCCCCCCCCCCCCTGTGCGGGCGAGGGTTAAGTGGTGAATTGTGTGGGACGAAAGCCAGTAATGTAAACTGAATGTCTAGGGTAAAAAAACTGGTTTAAAGAACATATCAACGTCAAGGAGCTGTTTGACTGTCAGCAGTGACAATGCCATCGGTCTGCAGTTTGTACCATATCGTGGCACTTCCAGTTCCGTGCCGTCCAGTTTCTACTGAATTACTCTATTCTGTTATATTTATGTCCTCTCTATGTAACTATTGTATATCTCACCCAATTTCTGTACTCTGTGCTCCATTCAGTACTTCTTTTTTTCAGTTTCTAAAATACTTGATGAACAGCGCTTCTTCATTATGTATTCAATTGCTCCACTTTGTACGCTATTTGGCATTCTATTCCTCCAAGTTTTAATCGATTCCTCAGTCTGTATTTAAATCCCACTTTTTGTACATACAACATTTTCGAAATGTATCCAGTTTGTAACTTATTTATCTACTTTGTTTATCCCTCGCCGGACCTATTGGTTTTCTACATACGCGCCGGCCGAGGGGGGGGGGGGGCGGGTACGACCCCCCCTCCTCGCCGTTTCGCCCCTGGTGGAGCTAGCGCGTCGCGGAAAAAACGAGCGTGTGCGCCGTTACGAGTCGCAGAGGTTGGTACCCGATTTTAAGGTCCTAGGTCAACCCGTGACCTCTGAGGTCAGGTCAAGTGCCCCAAGGTACGGTTCAGTTTTTGGTGAATAACTTCGCAAAAAACGGCCGCAGAGCGCCGATTTTGGCAGCATCGTGTTTGCCTTGCTCAGGCGCGTCGAATGATATACTTTTTGTCCGGGTCAGGTCAACTTGGGGTGTTGACCTCAGGTCAAGGTCAGGTCAGCACCCCCAGGTCACGAAGTTGGTCGAAAGAGGTCATGTCGCATATCATTCGATTCGGCAGGCCTTCCTGAGTCCATTGGTGGCTTTCCCGACTCGCTAGCTTAATTTGATCAAGAGTTATTGACGAAAAACTAATATGACCTTGATGACGTCATAAATGACGTCACGCAAGGTCAACATTGCAAAAGTGACGCATCTAACCTTGCAAGGAGTGCATCAAATCACGATTCTGTGTGCTTGATATAGTTGCAGATCGTTCCCGGCGCCAGAATAGCAGTTTTCATTTTTCCCCATTGACTTATAATGGTGAGGTCACGAAAATGACATGACCTCATATGACCTTTAGGAAAAATCCGAGATATACAAGTTATGGGACTCATAATGGATACTAGATCCTGCAAGTTTCATTTCCCTGTGACATCTCCTCTGGCAGTGAGGGCGTTGCGAAGTTGCGACATCTGAAGACCGTGCAGAGGTTCACTTATGACGTCATAGGTCAGTGACCTGACCTGACCCAAAAATGCGGTTGGTGTCAAAAGATCCGGCTTGGATCAAAGGTCAGGTATGTTAAGTTTCAGCTCTCTATCGCCAGCCTGTTCGGAGCTATCGCGAAAAAACCCTATTGGGGGGGGGGCGGCACCCGCCCCCCCCCCCCTCGGCCGGCGAGGGTTATATGTAAGAATATATCCCTCTAGTAGTTACGTCAAATGATCCTTCAATCTCAACTCAACATTCACACACACTCAGTTTTTCTGTCTCTCTATTTTCCAGGCCGTGTCGGGGGTCGAACCCTGGCCACCCAGATCCGGGTCAGAGAAGGTCAGACGGAGACCTTTGACCTCGGAGGTCAGTGGGTCGGGTCAACTCAAACCGACATCATGGAGATGCTGGATGAACTCGGACTGGAGGTCTATCCGCAATACATTCAGGTGATGATGTGGAATGTGGATCACTTACATCAGGTTTATCCGCAATACATTCAGGTGATGATGTGATGAGCCGTGGATCACTTACATCAGGTCTATCCGCAATACATTCAGGTGATTATGTGATGGGCCGTGGATCATTTACATCAGGTCTATCCGCAATACATTCAGGTGATGATGTGATGAGCCGTTTGTTGTTATACTCGTATGTCGCGGACTATGCAGATATGTAGTGTTAGTAGTAAAGTAGTTAGATTTAAATAGTATCTATTGCATCTTATTATAACATATCTATTTGTGTATCTACAGTAAACATGTATGTGTTCTATAGATGGACATTGGACAAGTAACACGTAGTTGCCTGGATAAGTAACACGATAGAGAAGATTAACAATGTGTTGGTGGGACTGAACTATCCAAATATGCACATCAACATTGGACATGATGCTGGTGTTGGTACTATTGTTATAGCCATATATCCTCCTTACATATAGTTACAAATATTAAAGGGACCCTTCCACCTTAACATTAGATTTGAGTTGAGATAGCCAAAATGGGGTCCCTGGCTCACAATTACCAGTTTCGGCACTCACAACATCGAGAAATGCCTTAACCCTCGCCGGACCTATTGGTTTTCTACATACGCGCCGGCCGAGGGGGGGGGGGGGGTACGACCCCCCCTCGCCGTTTCGCCCCTGGTGGAGCTAGCGCGTCGCGGAAAAAAACGAGCGTGTGCGCCGTTACGAGACGCAGAGATTGGTACCCGATTTTAAGGTCCTAGGTCAACCAGTGACCTCTGAGGTCAGGTCAAGTGCCCCAAGTTACGGTTCAGTTTTTGGTGAATAACTTTGCAAAAAACGGCCGCAGAGCGCCGATTTGGGCAGCATCGTGTTCGTCTCGCTCAGGCGCGTCGAATGATATACTTTTTGTCCGGGTCAGGTCAACTTGGGGTGTTGACCTCAGGTCAAGGTCAGGTCAGCACCCCCAGGTCACGAAGTTGGTCGAAAGAGGTCATGTCGCATATCATTCGATTCGGCAGGTCTTTCTGAGTCCATTGGTGGCTTTCCCGACTCGCTAGCTCAATTTGATCAAGAGTTATTGACGAAAAACTAATATGACCTTGATGACGTCATAAATGACGTCACGCAAGGTCAACATCGCAAAAGTGACGCATCTAACCTTGAAAGGAGTGCATCAAATCACGATTCTGTGTGCTTGAGATAGTTGGAGATCGTTCCCGGCGCCAGAATAGCAGTTTTCATTTTTCCCCATTGACTTATAATGGTGAGGTCACCTGACCTCATATGACCTTTAGGAAAAATCCGAGATATACAAGTTGTGGGACTCATAATGGATACTAGATCCTGCAAGTTTCATTTCCCTGTGACATCTCCTCTGGCAGTGAGGGCGTTGCGAAGTTGCGACATCTGAAGACCGTGCAGAGGTTCACTTATGACGTCATAGGTCAGTGACCTGACCTGACCCAAAAATGCGGTTGGTGTCAAAAGATTTGGCTTGGATCAAAGGTCAGGTATGCCAAGTTTCAGCTCTCTATCGCCAGCGTGTTCGGAGCTATCGCGAAAAAACCCTATGGGGGGGCGGCACCCGCCCCCCCCCCCCTCGGCCGGCGAGGGTTAAATCGGAAATATTGAATTTCAAAATTGCTGCATTTTGATTCAGAGGGGATAATGCATAGGAATACCCCTGTGAATGTGTGACGTCAGCGCAGATATCTAACGATTTTTAAATGTTTGACTAAAACGTTTTGTAGCACGCGGTGGTATATGCTGCTTTGCGCGCAACAAGTGCCGCACTTTCAGCTGCCAAACTATTGCTTCCAAATAAAGTCGCTAGGAACAGCGGAGATCCCAAAAAGTAAACAAAAGTAAAAGTCTAATATCTTGAAAACTGGTTAATATTTTTCGGTGAAATTTGGTAGATATTCGTTTTCGCTCTTTCTGAACCGAGCGACATCACTTTCATGCCAATTCATTAACTTTTTTGAAGGTGGGAGCCGGGAGGGTCCCTTTAATCTTAAGTTTGTTTGAATGCAAAATTAAAGGAAAAAAAAACAAGAACAAAAAATGAATATAATACACTTAGTTCATCTTTTTTTCCACAACACTATGATATTCACCTTCATCAGTTTTCCAAGCTGTTTGGTGTTGTGCTGCATCGTCTGATAAGTCTTAGAAAGAGCGGATATAAAATACAATATTTTCATGTCTTGCCTTTTATGCATAGTATTCAGTCACTCGAGATAAACCATCTGAAAAGATTCCATGACGGTTTTTCGTCCAGCAGATTTTCGTCGGACAGTTTTTCGTCCGCAGATTTTCGTCCGACTTTTTTTCGTCTCGCATTTTTTCGTCTGTACATTTTTTCGTCTGTGCATTTTTTCGTCTGTATATTTTTTCGTCTGTACATTTTTTCGTCCGGACATTTTTTCGTTTGTATATTTTTTCGTCTGTGCGTTTTTTCGTCCGGACATTTTTTCGTCTACAATTTTAACGTAACGTAACCTAACGTAACCTAACCTAACTAAACCTTACCTAACCTAACCTAACCTAAACTAACCTAACCTAACCTAACCTTACCTAACCTTACCTACTGATGTTTGCCTACCGGGGGATAAGGAAAAAGTTACTTGCATGAATAGATTGCAAGCAATGGTAAGTCAAATATTTTTAGGTTAAGTGGTACAACCACTTAACCTAAAAATATTTGACTTACCATTGCCTGTAATCTCTCCTAAGGCATTGCCTTCGGTACTGCACTGCTTCGCCCCGAGTATTATTATGACGTCATTTGCCTCACAGTTGAATAGCATTGTAGTATGTTTTCACTCAACCTTGGGTGCACAGAACAGACGTAAAATTTATTGAACGAAAAAATGTCCGGACGAAAATATGGGACGCCATTTAATTGCGTCCCAGAAAAGCTATTTCTTGCACCTAAAAGCTGACTCGCCCCAAAATTGGTCCTCAGCACCTATTTGGTGGATACCAGCACCAATCATGGAAAATGACCTTAATTAGCTGTTTCTGGCACCTATTCATCTGTACGCCTTACTCTTTTTTCTGAATCTGGCACCTAAATGCTGAGCGTAGCACCAATCTAGTAGAAAAATGAACTACTGGCTGGTAGAATCATGTTGTTCTGGTATAATGACCCCTGGAGTCTAGCCTAAAGGTTGCCAGTGCAGCTACACTCTAAGACAGCCCCGTAGTGATCTCAGCATTGTATATGACGTTTAAGTAAGCAAATAATATTGATTTGTTTGAAAAAAACAATGTCATTTAAATATTTAAAAGTATTTATTTGTAATGCTTAAACGGAAACATTTTTGTGAGTAATTGTCTCGATTTTGACCATTAAAACGGGTATTGTATTTTTTGACGTCATCAAATAGCTCCAAAAAAGAAATGTAATGTTTTCATTCCGTTCAAGGCCGCTGAAGAAACGCGGGATCTTGCGTGGGACATTGTCCGTTGTTTGCCGCGCAGAGTTGTGCCGTGGTTGTGCCTTTTTCATCCGTTTCTTACTTATGTCATATGTGTGGATGAAGCTTTGATTTTGTTTTTGGTTATTGTGTGGCCGGTCAGTCAAACGCCCCTGTAGAAACCGGATGCTGCGTTTGATCGAGATGGAGTCAGACGATGATTGCAGAAAGCTAATAATATTGAAAAGAGGGCCGGTTGCGTGGCATGTCTGTTCAGAGTTGACATTTTGCTTTACTCCAGTATATGACCTGAGAGCCTGGCTGGAAGTGACGGATCCAAACTTTTCACGTTAAAATGGCTGAGGGTGCAATAATCTCTAGTCTCTACATAGCGGGCTGGTATAGGAGCGTCTTGCTATGCTGCACCATAGCTGGCTAGTGATTCTCTTTTGGCTAGAAATGGCATTAATCATTATCTCCACTGGCGAAAATGGCACTTGACATCACCGAATGCAACGTTCATGTTGTTAGGATACATAAAATCAGGAAGATTACGCGAATTAGGTAGGCAAACGTGGAATAAAATAGGTGCTGGATGTTTTGGTTTTGGTGCTGAATCAGCAAACAGCAAATACGGAGTTCAACTAGACGATCTGGCAACTTTAGGCTGTGTGGAGGCAATTAGGTGCCAGATTCAGATATTAGGGTCGAATAAGCATTTTGGGGCTGATCAGCAATTAGGTGCCAGAAACAGCTTTTTAGGGACCAGAAACAAATATTCCCCGAAAATATGTACAGACGAAAAAATATACAAACGAAAAAAATGTCCGGACGAAAAAATGTACAGACGAAAAAATGTACAGACGAAAAAATGCACAGACGAAAAAATGTACAGACGAAAAAATGCGAGACGAAAAAAAGTCGGACGAAAATCTGCGGACGAAAAACTGTCCGACGAAAAAATGTCAGACGAAATTTTGTCCGGACACGATCTGAAAACTTTAAACACAATTAGGCTGTCTCCACTGACCAAGTTTAGTGCATGAAATCGCTTGATCTCGGTTTTTTCTTACGTTTGCCAAACTAAATCTCCCTTTTCTTCTCCGTTTCTCCCCGTCAGGGTACAAAACACATGCAGCTGGGAGGTGACTCCATTCGACGCTACAGCAGCACAATACCCAACCTAGGCTCGTGGTGGGGCCTGGTGCAACTGCAGCTCTTCATCTGGAAGGTAAGTATATACACGCGCTTTTTTGTATTTTTCCCGGCTCTGCTTAACATTATTGTCATGACTTTTGTCTTTTGGATTTTGATTTAGATAAGTACATAAGTACCTACCCAATTGGAAAAGCCCACGGGGCTGTATTTCGTTGACAGCATGTCATATCATTTTCTTTACGATAGCATGAAATTAGCTGTTTCGTATCAGTTCCCCAAATTACCTGTTACAACATCACTAATGCCCACGCAGCATATCTGCTTGTTCACATCATCTTATGTTCTCATTTGTCTACCTTTGACCCACCTAAAAACCTCCCTCAGGTGGATCGCCTGGCGAAGAAATGCTCTCCTCTGAGCTCGTGCAGTGACCGAACTATCAGAGACCTGGACGGAGTATCGGTGGAGGCCTTCGCGCGACAAAACATCAGTAATATGGCCGCTCTGGAGGCCATCATTGCCGCGTGTAGGGTGATCCTAGGTAAGCGGGCCGCCCAGGGGATGAGTTTGAGAACCACTGGTATGATAAATAGTAGAAAATGTAAAAACATGACCTTATTTCTTCGATAATTGCCAAAACTAATGCTGTACAAATATATACTTTATTTGAAAGAATGTAATATTTCGACCAAAGGTCTTTTTCAAACAGTTTCAAATTAGAAAAGATCTTTTCTAATTTGAAACTTAGAAAATTAGAAAAGATCTTTTCTAATTTGAAACTGTTTGAAAAAGACCTGTGGTCGAAATATTACATTCTTTCAAATAAAGTATATATTTGTACAGCATTAGTTTTGGCAATTATCGAGGAAATAAGGTCATGTTTTTACATTTTCTACTATTTATGAACATGTTCCTCGCACAAGCACTAACCTCATTAAAGAACCACTGGTATGGTTTGGGTCTGAAGTTATGGTTTGGGGTCCATAAAAAGTAAGAACATCGGCAACATGACAGTTTTTGATATCATTATATTAGCCTCTGGGATGAATAAAGTAAAGGAAGGAGGAACGTGGGCTATGGTTTACAAAAGTCATGGTAGCCTGTGTGATGATCAGTATAGCGATGAAGGAACGTGGGCTATGGTATACAAGTGGAGGTATCTGTAATGGACATTGTGTGAGCAATGCTGAGTTTATGAACCACTGGCTTGATTCTGGCTGGCCATCGAGTCGCTCATCATATAATGAACATTGTCCATAATGGGGTTGGGAACTCGATTTTTTAAGAATGCATAAAAATGATCAAACTATTTTCACAGAATTTATGGTGCATACCATTGCCTCATAAAATCAATATGCTGAGAGAAATGGGGGAAGAAAGATAGGAAACTTGTTTTGAAAAGTTCTTGAAAAAAGATGCTCTTGATGCTGTTACGTCACATGTCACCTTCTGCGGTTGACAAATAATGGCGCATCTGGCGCACCACAGATTACATGTTATATCAATGTGTGAAAGATGTTGTTTGTTTCACTGTGCCATTCGCGCTGTTTTTAACTTTAAATTATGCTAAAACATTTACGGATGAAATGTTCAGTGTCAAAAATTGATGTGTCTGCCGTGTACTATATTCTCACTTAACATTGAGCGCGTGATAAACATTTTATGTACCTCGAATTTTCAAATGATAAAGATGATGAATCGGAGGATGCTGAAAAGCAAAAGCTCATTCCAATATTCGGACTACTTTACTATCTGCTTTACTACTTACTACTAAACTACTTTACTACTAAATCTACTGAAGATTATGATTGAATGAATCCTAATTTAACGCAGATCATGTTACTCTGATTTGCGAAAGACCTAAGTGAGGAAATAAGTGAATTTTAGTTGGTAAAAACTTGGATATTTTTACCTAGATCCGAAATTTTCAATTCATTTGCTCCGTGGTTTTGCTCTTGATTTTTCATTGCAAGTCACGTGCCTGTACGGAAGAAAAGTCTAGGACTTTGCTTCACCTGACGACCAGCAATGAAGAAAGCAATGAAGAAAGTAGATACCGAAACAATACCGAAACAACTATTAGACAGGCAAGAACCTGAACATGAAGAGCGTATTTGCGCAAACGATGACTGCCCGTCAGGCGAAGAGCATCAGGCTTCTAACTGCATAGAGTTTGCGGTGCAGCCTCAGCTCGTACCGTTGCATTCGCTGGTCCCAGAAAGTGTTGAATCGGCTGTTAAAATGGAAATGATTTTCCAAGCCAAGACTGATCTGTTTAGCGGGCGTTATGACGCTGCGTCGGTCTGCGCTCTCCTGGCCACTCTGGATGAGACCGATCTTCGCTGCCTGCGCGATCAGCTGCACGCTGCCCTGCCTGATCAGATACCTGCCGCGGCTGGGCGCCCTCTGATCAGACGCAACGCAGGCAGCTGCAGCCGACTTGTCGATGACTGTTGGGCCCTCGGGAGCTCCACAGCCCAGAAGATTTTGACTCGGTTTGCCGACTCACAAACTCTTCGGGCCGCCGAGCGGTCCACTCCACCTGAGTTGATGTTCCAGCCTCCTACTCAGACGTCCAGCGAATTATCGACTGTGCGCTCCTCTATCGAGACTCTGATTGCCACCCAACTGCGTCTGGAGAAGGAAGTGACCACTCTACGCAGCCACAGCCAGAAGCAGGATCGGAGACTGGATGAGCTAACACGCGAGCTTGAAAGGGTCCGTAACAATGCTGTCCCTAAGGACTTCCAGCCGACCAGCTACCGCGGCACTGCGGGGTGTGCTGTATCGGCGCTGGAGCGGCCTCCACTGCCCCCACCGGAACGAATTGACGCCGCGGGGAGCGCTGTGTCGGCGCTGGAGCGGCCTCCACTGCCCCCGCCGGGGCGAATTGACGCCGCGGGGAGCGCTGTGTCGGCACTGGAGCGGCCTCCACTGCCCCCGCCGGGACGAGAGGATACTACGGAATCCTGGTCGACCCGGCAATGCCTTACGATAGAGCGTGACAGAAGCTCTACACTGCCAGTGAATCCTCGCACGGAGCAACAGCTGAGCCTGGCCCGAGATATTGCTGCGAGTCTTGACTTACGCTCGCTTGGAATGGCGATCGCCTGCGCCATGCAGTCGCAGGCGGGTGACTCGGACAGTGAATCTGGAGATGGTCTGCCAGACCACAGTGCATGGACATCGGTGGCCCGTGCACAGCCTCGCCCCACGCCGACTAGCCGGAGGGGCGCCGACCCTCTGGTCCGTTCTAAGGTTCCCCCGGGTGCCGCTAGCGAACCGAAGCAGATAGCTGGGTCTCTCGAGACCCGGCCGACCGGCTCCAATGATGCTGGTCAAGTTGTTATGTGCGCTGATCGCGCCAAGCCCAAGCCCATCACTGGCACCGGCGCACCGTCCCACTTGGTAGCGACGTCTGCTGAAGCCGACCAGTCTCCGCGGGCGACGTATGTTATAGAGGGCATCGCTCCGGGCGCCAGGGACGACCAGGTACGAGACATGGTCAGCCCCCTGGTGCAGCGACTGCACTATTTCAGGCGTCTGAGTAGACACTCTGGCGCAGCTGATGGCCTAAAGGCATACCGGATTGAAGTGGATGCGACTGATGACCCATGGATTATGAATCCAGTCAACTGGCCAGCCGGTCTACGGGTGCGTCACTGGACCGATAAACTGCGAGGACAACAGCAGCCGTTTCCTGCACACCGGTCGTCCCAGCAGTCCTACCATCAGAGGCCTACCTGGAATGCCGATGGCAGTTCAACCAGAGGAGCCGGCTCCACACGTGTGTGGTTCAACCGCAACACACTCAACCTCCAGTAAGTTGTCTAATGACACCGCCGATATGTTGTTGATCTCTGCTTACAATTGCGAAGGGCTGTTGACTGCCCTGCCCTACGTACGTGAACTGATTGATGTCCATGATATCATATTTCTTGCTGAAACGTGGATGTCTCGCTCCGAAGAGTGCTACCTCACTCGTTACGTTGATGACTACTGCTCACATGACTGTACAGTGATCCAAAAGTTCGCCATGGATCTGCCACCCGGCGCAGGCGCCGGGCGCCGCCATGGCGGGGTGGCTATGATTTGTCGCAACCGCCCCGGGGTCCGCTATGCTGAGGTAGACTGTGGGGACGAGCGCCTCTGTGGTGTAGTGATCAGTGACAAGTTAGGCCCGAAATTGACGGTGCTGGGCTGTTACATGCCATACTGGGATTCTACCCGCGATAATTTAGATGAATTCTCGCACATAGTGAGCAAGCTTGATGCCCTTATCGCTGCACTTGGACACTCGTGTCCTATTGCACTTTTTTTTTTCTAAGCCGCCGCCCATGATCAGACGACCAGGAGTGTCCACCCACTGACCCACGCGACAACAGCACCTTACGTTAACACCTCCCAAGACAAAAATATGAAGAAAGTCGCGACACTCCCTGCTAAGAAAAAGGAAAGCAAACAAAACAAAGCTAAATACAATACTTAGTAAGTTAGTAAAATGTCATAAGAAGAGGCAAAGAAGTCAAGACTAAATGTAGCTTGACTGGCCGCTACACCATTCCCAAAGAAGATAGTGAGAAGGAGAGAGTGATCCAGGGGTTAGTGGTAATAAGCGCATGCAAAGCTTGCATCATAGAAGAGGGACAGAGCCTAGTCACACCCGGAGGAGTCAGATCCTCACCGAAAAGGGATACCGAGCTAAGCAAGCTTGTTGCTCGGTAAACCCAGTTCGGTGGGAAGTATCGTAGGGCTGATTTACGTATTGTTACGTATCCAGGAGAACTTAAGTGTGACTTGTAAGTACACAAAACAAGACGAGACGACCGGTATACAAATAGCAAGTAATGTAAATAGACAGAAAGCTAGGTCATTGAGCGATGGCGATGATTCAAAGACATACAGTTAGTACTGTACGTACTGTATGATGTTTATAGGGAGAAAAAGCAAAGCTTAACAAAAAGAAAAGGGCAAAACAAAAATGTGGGATAAAAGTTCGAGAAGAAGTAAAAGACAAACAGGGAAAAGACATAAGGACCACTAAATACCACCACCTCTTGTGGCGATCTAGGTACCCAGTTAGAACATACCTACCCAGTTACAGAGATGTACAATGCTCCAAAATTAGGTATGCATAAGTGATATGCATTAAAGACAAATTCTGTAATTGTGTACATATAACTATGTACTGTGCAAGTATGTACCTGTGAGAGAGCGGGTAAAAAATACATTATCAGGTAAATGTACGTACATACCCACAATAAATAAAATGGGGGATCATTTCATTGGCAGGTATTCGTATGTTTACGAACGCAGGTGGAACACAAGAACATAAATGTCAGTGTTGGCAATGGTATCAGTATTGATCGATAAAAAACTGCTTTGAGAAATCCTTGATTTCTCTCTTTGTTAGTGGAACTGCTTCCATATCTGTGAACTTAGGACCAATTATTGAGTTCCAAATTCTAGGTGCAGACCACCTAGTAGTGTAGCTGCGATAATTTTTTTCTGAGAAGAACTCGTGGAAATGATGGGTCGAGCGAGTATCTCGAAGCGGTTCGAGTATCGTAAAAAGTCTGTCAATAGATGAAGGCAAAGTTCCTTTCAACTTTCTACACTTGTGGGCGACTTTAACTGTGCATTGCCTAGACTGGCTGCTAATGTGCGTCCGGCTCGCTGGCATGAACTGCGAGGATTTTCGTTACTGAGCGCTATCTTACAAGAGCTCCTCGATGAGCATGATTTAGCCGTGGCTGAATTTCAATTTCCACAGCCTGTTTCGTTTACATACCAGCGTGGTAGCTCCTGTACTCACATTGATCATATCATTGTCTCTAATGATGCTCTCCAATTTATAGTATCGTGCAATATTTTGCCGCCTTCAGAGGAAAACTTGAGTCCGCACTTGCCTATCAGCTGTCACGTACAACTGTCTCTGCGTAGTGAGAAACGCTCATTTGGAAAAAGTGTTCCAGCTGTTAACAATAGGCATCCTGATGTTTTGAACTGGGATTGCGACAATCGCAATGAAATTTATAAGTGCACACTTGAGGCGCACCTGACGGCTCTGAGAAGTTGTGTCTCTAGGGCGTATGAGCACACCGATGTAAATGCGCTAGACGTATACATCACTAATGCCATTCATGCCGCCGCTCGTGAGTCGGGCTGTGCGAAACCTATGCGCTCTCCTAAGAGCTGGTGGACTCCTTGGGTCTCCGGTGCTCGCGATAGAGCTCGCTTCTGGTTTAGAATTTGGACTGATTGTGGACGACCTGTTAACTGCGCTGTTTATACGTGCTATTGTAGTGCCCGTCGAGCGTACCGACGCGCCCGTAAAATTGCGGCCCGGGGTAGGATAGACGAGGAAGCACGCCTCATTCACTATCTACGGCAGGGGCGAAATGTTAATGCATTCTGGCGTCATGTCAATGCTGTGAGAAGAGGTGGGCAGCCTGGACAAAGTCATCTCACTGCTGATGATTTTGCAGACCACTTTGGATCGATCAGCCAGGATGATGGTTCGCAGTTGAGCCCTGCCCAACAGCTCATATGTGATGCTGTTGCTGCTCGTCTCTCGAGTGGCTGTGATTCCTCCGAGACCCGTGTCATTACTCCTGATGATGTATGTGGGCTGATTCAGCAGTTAAAGCGTGGTACAGCCCCTGGGGTAGACCACGTCACAGTGGAGCATCTATTATATGGTAGATCCCAAACCCTGCTCATTGCAATCGCTCATCTCCTCACAGCGTGTTACTCCACTTTATCTGTCCCTGATGCCTTTTCTGTCAGCGTTGTGAAACCAATTGTAAAGAAATCGGGTATGAACCGTGACTGCTTGGACAACTATAGACCGATATCTCTCACCACTACAATGTCGAAATTGTTAGAATGCCTGCTACTGGCTGAGTTAACCGAATCATTCTCGCCCAGTGATTTGCAATTTGGCTTTATAGAGAACCGTGGCACTACTGAAGCGTCAATGCTTGTTACTGAAACCGTGCAGTGGCATCGTCAGAGAGGCTCTCCAGTGTTTGCAGCAAATTTAGACGCTAGGAAATGTTTTGATAAGATATGGCACGATGGTCTACTCTTTCGCCTAAAGGATTTTCTGAGCCCCCGGTCCTGGCATCTGATTGCGATGTGGTATAGACGTCTAAAAAGTTTTGTAACTTATGCTGGGCGTAGATCGATGTGCTTCCTTATCAAACGAGGGACAAGACAGGGAGCCATTTTATCACCGGTGTTTGCAAATGTGTATTTTAAGCCACTTATTAGCACACTTGATGTCAGCTTATGTGGAGCATTTATGTTTGGCTACCATGTTCCCGCCGTTTGCTACGCAGATGACCTCATGCTGCTCTCCACCAATGCGGGAGACCTAGGTAAACTCTTGAAACTAGTCAGCGAATTTGCAGGTTTTTGGAGGTTGGAATTTGTTCATGTGGATCCTGCGAAGACGAAAAGTCACTGTATCGTATTTGGTGCCGAACTTTTGTCTGTGCTACCTGTATGGCACTTATCTGGACAACAGCTTGCTGTACGTACAGTGACAGAACATCTCGGTGTTGTGTTGTCGGCGGACCTTGACGGCTCACATCATGTACGGCACCGCGCCAGTCGAGCTCGTGGAGCTTTCTATGGACTGACTCCTACCGGTATGCTCAGTGAATGTCTCTCACCTGCTGATAAAGTTTTCCTGTGGAAAACTGTGGTTGTCCCTGCCCTTATGTTTGGATGTCATACGGTTCCTCTCCGCTCAACTGATGTTGATACCCTGGACAGCGTCCAGTCTCGCTGCATCAAAGCTGCCCTTGGTCTGTCAAAATACGCACATCATTCTGCTCTGCTTATTGCTCTAAAAATTCCCAGGATACAAGAAATCCTCAGACGCGCGGTGGTTTTCGCGTTGTTGGGAATATTCCGAGATGATCATAGACTTAAGCACATAGCACTAAGTGAACTAGCTGTGTTGGCAACTGAGCCTGAACGTTTACACGGAACATTCTTGCACCTCGCGTACACCCTGGTGAACTGTTCTTTCCAGAGCGTGCTAGATACTGTAAGGGGCCATGTTGACCCTAGCTTTATAAGTAGCCCGACTGAAGGTGACGGTTTGGTCGACTCGATTCGCTTCGTGCTAAATTCTAGTCAGACAGTTATGTCCCGTCGCCTGCTGAGGCTTTTGTGCGCCTAACCTGCTTTGTGCATTCTGCTACGATGTTGTATCTTTGCGTCGTGATGAGTGTTTATCTTTTGTTATATTGTGTCGCCATGTTTTACTGTATGCTTTATCTTGTCTCGAAAAGACGCATAATAAATTGATTGATTGATTGATTGATTGATTTACGATTAAAATGTTTACATTCCTGTCATCTTATTGATCGTTTATTTGTTCTTTTTTATGAAAATAACTTAAGGCGTTGAGAACCGAGGTAATTTCTATCTACCGTGCCTTAACTTACCAGCAACAGCAATCTATCTACGCCCTACGGTGGCAAGGGAGACTGTGAAAGAAGCGTAAGATGGATTCTAAACAATTCTTTTGTGATATACTGAAGGGCAAAGTGCAGAGAAGAGTGTACAAGTCCTGTTTTGTGCCAGGCTGTTGCAGTAGCACTTATGAAACTCCGAAAACGATCTTCGTTCATGTCCCGAACAACATTACCCTGAGGAGATGATCGTCTGCAATAGCAGGAAGAGCTGATGCAAGTACTTTGAAATCCACTATCAAGTCGGTGCTATTGTTGTAATGATCACTGTGAGGTGAGATATTTTGTGCAAGGGCTGAGTGTAATGCCCAGGAGATGACCTCCATTCGCCCCCTGACCGGTCAGGGTTATAAAATTTGAGTGGATGGCGGTCCGTTTGGGGTTCAGATGTCAATTGTATTTTGTTACTGTCAAACAATACATGTTATGCTGGCAGCGAATGTGTGTAACGTCGGTTTTCGAAACAGAAGTTAGAACTGTAACGGCAGAGTGCTTGCTGGTCTCATCGTAAGTATTGTAAGTGTTGTAAGCAAAAGCATTGTCAATATTGTAAGTATTGTGAGCATTGATGTATGGTAGATATCACCTCACATGATCTCGGCTCAGATAACCCTCCCCGGTGTCCCTGTCAGTAAATGGCACCTGGATCATTACAGATAAGATAATTTGTCATAACTCTTAAAGAATTGGGTGGTTTTGACTCGTTTACTCGAGGTGCAGGTCGCATTTCAATACTTTTCCATAGGCTTGCAATGTAAAGGTCACGACTCTGACCTAACCTCAGGTCACAGATCAAAAATTCTGAGATATACAAACAACACATACTGCAGGTACTGTTTTGAAGACTTGATAAGAGGAAATAACTTCGTGAAAAACTCAAGCTCTGACGTGATTGCAAACTTTTCTGAGGTGGGGTCAACAAACCCGCTCTGGTTACCTGACCTGACCTGACCCGGCATTTTTTTTTTTTTTTTGCTGAGATGTGCGCAATGAGCATTTAGGAAAAGTCACCAAATATGAGCTGAATGTCTCGCGGCGTTTGGCAATTGTACAAGAAAATCCTGAAAGGCCCCCCGTCCGAAATAGGGTTAACTAGGGTTACCCGCGTGCTCCGCAACGCGAAGGGGGGATTTTTTGACCCATGGGTATTGGGTTGGTCTGTGTCGATTTGGTTGATAGATATCCATTTCGTTCGATTGCTTTTTGACGGCCAAGCATTTTGTAAGAAAACAAAAAGATATATCGCATCGAGGTGCCCGTGTCGTATTATCATGCGTTCTACTTTAGAATGATTCGAAAACTGGCGCGAAGTCTTTTGAGGGCCATCGATGAATTTCGCTAAAAATGACAATGTAATGGTTTGGAACATTTCCATTTTTAAGGATACTGTTGCTAATCATGCAAAAATGAAGAGTGAATATTGGACAGAATTGAATGCTCTATCCAATGGTACCATATTCAATTGCCAAAGGTATCAGGTTATGCAGCAAACCCCGTGTGATTAATAAAGTGGCACAAAATTGACAAACACCATGTTCTCCTGTGATTTGCACCACCTTGATTTGGATCAATCAGGTTTTCACATTTTTTATATGAGAGGCGGTACCTTTCTCTTGCAAATAGGCGTTGATTCAACTCGCTCCATTTAACGGTCACCTAAAAATAAAATCAATTCCAAAATCCCTCAAAAACCGCAATTTTTCAAATAAAAGTGCCCTCTCCGGTGCACGTGGCGCGTGCTATCCTCTGCATTGCACACCATTCAATAGCCCGTTCAATTCTGTACACGATGCTGTTTTCCCCGTGCCGGTCGGACCCCTGGTCATCAAGATATTGCACGGGAACTGGACCCGTGTCGGCCAAAATTAGCCGTTTTCGCCCGATTTCGCACGCCGATTTATACATGTAAAGTCTATGACGCGAATTTGCACTTTTTGAGCACGCGCCACGCGCTCCCTATCAATCCGATCGAGCTGAGACCCCTCAAAGGCACGTCACGCATCCTTGATCTATAAGTTGTGCAAATTTCACCGGGCTAGGTGCAACGGTCTGGCCTGTAGTCCACGCAAAGCACGACCAAGTCGGGACCTCGGTAACGGACAGACGCACCCTCCTCAAATAGTAATATAGACAAGCGGCTGCGCCACTTGCTTTGCTGCGTGGTAGGAAAAAATTGCGGCACCAGTCAATTTGCTTTCGAACGGTGGTCGATTCAAATCGATGTGTCGTCTAGAAGCAAAGATATGGGCGGAAATGTGAAGAGAATTTAAAAAAGAACTGTTCTGAGGGCTTTGTTGGATATAATTTGGCTGATACGGGGTCAAGACGGGTCAAAGGGGTCAGCCCCGGTCGCTTTGGGTCAGGCCAGGTCACATAGGTCACCTCTCGTCCGCTGGGATCAGCCCGGGACACTGTTCTGCTTTTGCCTCCACCACTACCCCTACCCCTACCACTACCACTACCACTACCACTACCACTACCCCTACCCCTACCTCTACCACTACATCTACCCCTACCCCTACTACTACTACCCCTACTACTACCCCTACCACTACTCCTACCACTACCCCTACTACTACCCCTACCACTACTACTATCCCTACCACTACCCCTACCCCTACTACTACTCCTACCACTACCACTACCCCTACCCCTACCCCTACCCCTACCAACACCGCTGGGTCATGTCAGGTCACAGAATAATTGGATCCAATCAGTACTAAAATATCAGACTTTAAGTGTTCCCAGCCCTGCCCCTATTCGTGCCATTCCATTACGCTTAATCGAATTTGTCGGAAATGGCGCTTTGTGGCATATGTGGCGCACTGCGACAAACGCGGCGCATCTGAACCTGTTGGTTGAGCATGCATCCTGGCACCAAATTGCACCCATATCGGACCATATTTGACAAAACCGTGCGATTTGCGGCAAAAATGACGCCCTGTGACCAATGTGATGCCTTGCGGCAAACGCGGTGCATTTGTAAATTCCTATCACAAACTGTACCCATTTAGCGACAATCAACACATTTTTTCGCCACTTTTCATTCAAATTAAAACCTGCCCATCCGCCAATGCGAGGCACCCGTCGCCGATCGGCATGCATTTAGTCCACAAAGTTTGTCGACCCCGGCTCTCAATGAAGATCTACGAACCAATCAAAATTTCATTGGCGTTCTTCCAGCGCGCCCCACGCGCGAACCGTGCACCCCAGCGAGTCGAAACCTAGAAAAGGCGCTGACCTGCTCTGTCGCCTATAAGGTGTGCAAATTTCAACCCCCTACGATATACCGTCTGCCCTGTAGGCCGGCTAAATTGAGCCCACTACACGGCGTGGCGGACAAACAAACAAACAAACAGACGGATCCTGTTCAAATAGTAGTATAGACAAGCGGCTGCGCCACTTGCTTTGCTGCGTGGTAGGAAAAAATTGCGGCACCAGCCAATTTGCTTTCGAATGGTGTTCGATTCAAATCGATGTGTCGTCTAGAAGCATAGATATCGACGGAAATGTGAAGAGATTTAAAAAAGAACTGTTCTGAGGGCTTTGTTGGATGAAATTTGGCTGATACGGGGTCAAGGGGTCAGCCCCGGTCACTTTGGGTCAGGCCAGGTCACATAGGTCACCTCTTGTCCGATGGGATCAGCACGGGCCACTATTCTACTTTTGCCTCCACTACTACCTACCCCTACCCTTACCACTACCACTACCACTACCACTACCCCTACCACTACCCCTACCCCTACCACTACCACTACCACTACCCTTACCACTACCCCTACCCCTACCCCTACCACTACATCTACCCCTACCCCTATCACTACTACTACCCATACTCCTACCCCTACCACTACCCCTACTACTACCCCTACCCCTACTACTACCCCTACCACTACCACTACCCCTACCCCTACCACTACACTACCCCTACCACTACCCCTACCACTACCCCTACCCCTACCAACACCGCTGGGTCATGTCAGGTCACAGAATAATTCGTGCCATTCCATTGCCCTTACTCAATTTTGTCGGAAATGGCGCTTTGTGGCAAATGTGGCGCATTGCGGCAAATGCGGCGCATCTGTACCTGTTGTTTGAGCATGCACCCTTGCACCAAATTGTACCCTTATCGGGTCATATTTGACAAAACTATGCGATTTGCGGCAAAAATGGCGCCTTGTCACCAAAGTGGCGCATTGCGGCAAACACGGTGCATTTGTATACTCGTATCACAAACTGTTTCCATTGAACGAAAATCAACACATTTTTCGCCACTTTTCATTCAAATTAATAACTTGCCGATCCGCCAATGCGAGGCACTCGCCGCCGATCGGCATGCATTTAGTCCACAAAGTTTGTCGACCCCGGCTCTCAATGAAGATCTACGAACCGATCAAAATTTCATTGGCGTTCTTCCAGCGCGCCCCACGCGCGAACCGTGCACCCCAGCGAGTCGGAACCTAGAAAAGGCGCTGACCCGCTCTGTCACCTAGAAGGTGTGCAAATTTCAACCCCCTACGATATACCGTCTGCCCTGTAGGCCGGCTAAATTGAACCCACTACACGACGTGGCGGACAAACAAACAAACAAACAGATGGATCCTGTTCAAATAGTAATATAGACAAGCGGCTGCGCCACTTGCTTTGCTGCGTGGTAGGAAAAATTGCGGCACCAGCCAATTTGCTTTCGAATGGTGTTCGATTCAAATCGATGTGTCGTCTAGAAGCATAGATATGGACGGAAATGTGACGGAAATGAAGATAATTTAAAAAAGAACTGTTCTGAGGGCGTTGTTGGATGAAATTTGGGTGATACGGGGTCAATACGGGTCAAAGGGGTCAGCCCCGGTCACGTTGGGTCAGGCCAGGTCACATAGGTCACCTCTCGTCCAGCTGGGATCAGCCCGGGCCACTGTTCTGCTTTTGCCTCCACCACTACCCCTACCCCTACCCCTACCCCTACCCCTACCCCTACCACTACCCCTACCTCTACCACTACCCCTACCACTACCCCTACCACTACCCCTACCACTACCCCTACCCCTACCCCTACCACTACATCTACCCCTACCCCTACCACTACTACTACCCATACTCCTACCCCTACCACTACCCCCTACCACTACCCCTACTACTACCCCTACTACTACCCCTACTACTACCCCTACCACCACTACTACCCCTACCACTACCCCTGCCCCTACTACTACTCCTACCACTACCCCTACCCCTACCCTACCCCTACCACTACCCCTACCCCTACCCCTACCAACACCGCCGGGTCATGTCAGGTCACAGAATAATTGGATCCAATCAGTACTAAAATATCAGACTTAAAGTGTTCCCAGCCCTGCCCCTATTCGTGCCATTCCATTACGCTTAATCGTATTTGTCGGAAATGGCGCTTTGTGGCATATGTGGCGCATTGCGGCAAACGCGGCGTATTTTCACCCGGCGATTGAGCATGTATCTTGGCACCAAATTGCACCCATATCGGACCATATTTGACAAAACTGTGCGATTTGCGGCAAAAATGACGCCCTGAGATAATTGTGGCGCATTCCGGCAAACGCGGCGCATTTTCACCCGGTGACTGAGCATGCATCTTTGCACCAAATTGCACCCATATCGAACCATATTCGACAAAACTGTGCGATTTGCGGCAAAAATGACGCCCTCAGATAATTGTGGCGCATTGCGACAAACGCGGTGCATTTGTAAATTCCTATCACAAACTGTTGCCATTCAACGAAAATCCACACAATCTCTCGCCACTATTTATTCAAATTAAAACTTGCCCATCCGCCAATGCGAGGCACCCGCCACCGATCGGCATGCATTTAGTTTACAAAGTTTCTCGACCCCGGCTCTCAATGAAGATCTACGAACCGATCAAAATTTCATTGGCGTTCTTCCAGCGCGCCCCACGCGCGAACCGTGCACCCCAGCGAGTCGGAACCTAGAAAAGGCGTTGACCCGTTCTGTCACCTATAAGGTGTGCAAATTTCAGCCCCCTACGTCGTACCGTCTGCCCTGTAGCCGTAACAAATTGAACCCACTACACGATGTGCGGACACACAGACTCACAGACTCACAGACGGATTCTGTTTGAATAGTAAGTTAGATGTGTATATGAAGAGTTGCAGATGCCAAACATACCCAGATCTAAGACTGCAGTTCCCAGCGCCGCTGCAACGTTTTTAAAACAAACATACATAGGACATACAAACATGTTTATTTGCATCTGTTTTGGATAATAGCAACTCATGGCGCCATCACCCGCGATAACTGTTAGGATTTGAGATATATTTTTATTTAGGCCATTAGTTTGGCTGTAATGTTTATTAATATTAGTTGGGCGGAGTTTGGTAGTTTTTTATTTAACTTGTGGTATGTTGTGCTGATTGCGGGTTGTTAAAACCTTTCAAATGTAAGGACCTTATTGAACTCAACCCTACCCCTACACTACCCTACATACGACTGGACGCTTTCCAAGCCCACAAGCATATCACGACGCCGAGATGGAATGTAGCCGGGAAATCACCCTCGCCATCTGCTCTAGAGCTAATCGTGTGGGGCGGCGTGTGGGGCGCCGCTTAGCCTATGGGGGTGCACTTCTAGTGGATGGGGGACGGGGGTGCACCTGCACCCCTTTCATATGGAAAGTTACTTCCCTGATTACAGCTCCCCGTATTGCACCTAATCAGGGAACGGCCAGCAAACGAAGGAACTATTTCTGGATGACAGGCCAATAACCGCTCACGCAAGGAGCGGAGCTCCGCCCCGTCCAAAGTGGCCAACAAAGCAGAGACAGAGGCAGCATCACATTTTCCATCAAAGAACTGGTTTCTGGCTTGGAAGATGAGCTCCATCTTTGCATCCGAGTCGGTGCTGTCAGGAATCAGCGGGTCTAATGGAGTGAGAGTAGTGAGACGACTAGCTATTGTATCAGAGCTGCCTGGTCTTCGTAGCATTTGCACCGATTCTTCTCGATCGGACTCTGAATTCTGTCCCTCCTGCGTATTACTTGAGGCATTGCTATGTAGCTAAGTCTTTGGCAGAGTTTCATTATCCATGCTTTGCAAACAGTGCCATAACAACACAGTTAATTAATCACCAAGCTTCTTTGCAAGTTCCAATACAGTTGAATCGCACGCGATTTGAGTGCAAAAATCAAGAAAAGTGCCAACTTGTTCCCGTAAAATATTTTGAATATTGACCTAAAAAAATGAGTAATTTCCAGATAAAATAACAGCGAAATCAGTTTTCGCTTGCCAATAAAACTCACAGATATTGAAGCTCCATTATTAAAGGAACATTTTAGTATATGCCATTCTTGATAAAACTTCTTAGCCACGCAATACCAGCGCAAAATAAAGAGACACTGAAAACACGACCAATATCGGTGTATTTCAGGGCTCAGCGCTAGGTCCATTGCTTTACTGCATTTTTTGCAAACGATCTCAGTCTATTTGCTGATGATGCGATGATCGTGCAGTATGCAGATGACACACAAATTTTAGTCAGTGGTAAAAAGGCGGAATTCAATCTTGTTGTTAGCAGGCTGGAACAAGTGTTGGTATCTCTGGGGTCATGGTTCCGAGCTAACGGGCTCAAACTTAATTCTGAGAAAACTCAATTAATGTTGTTACGTAGCCCACAGAATTTGCGAAACATTTCCAGCTATGTTGTAAAATTTAATAATTGTAATTTGACTCCTGTTTCCGAAGCGAGGAATCTTGGAGTTCATTTTGACTGTGCCCTTAGCTGGGACACTCATGTTTCTGTTGTTGTGCACCGTTGTTTCGGAATTCTTACCGGATTGTCGCAACTGAGGGGCCATTTACCGCCATCTACCATTTCTATTCTAGTGGATGCCTTAGTTTTATCTCATATCCGCTACTGTTTATCCGTTTATGGTAATACCACAAACAAAAATCTTCTTCGGATTCAGAAAGTGATCAATTATGCCGCCAAAGTCATTTTCCGGCGCAAGAAATTTGACCATGTGTCCGATCTGCTTCAACGTTTGGTATCACTGATGTTAGTTGTCGGACTTTCGTCCCCGTCTTGAGTTGAGATGTTAGTTTCACAACGTTTCGGCCAGTTACTTCTCCGGCCGTCGTCAGGTGTTCTTTGGCCCTTAGAAGGACCTGGATGTTGGTGGCGTTGCGCCGTACGCGTCATACCGTTCGAAAGCTCCTGTAGTCAGCGGGAATCGAACTCGGGTTTCCCCGGTGATAGTCCACGGTTCTAACCACTCCACTATCGAGGCAGACATCGTTATGGAGCTGGAAACTTGGTGTCATTTATCCCCCAGATGTTTTTGTGATTTCCTTAGTAGTGGGAGCCATATTGGGCTGATGTCAACGCTTGGCTTGCTGATGGGGTTGCTAGCCAGCGCCATGTGTGCGGCTTCCTTGATTTTTCTGATTTTCCAGTGTGGCTCCTTGTCGATGATGGTGGTATCATCCCAAGCAGGTCTGTGATCTCCTTCAGACCATGCATGCTCCGCCACACCGGATTTCAGTGTTTCGCCTCGGATGGTGGCCTTCCTGTGTTCTTCGAGCCTGACCGCCAGTGGGCGGCCAGTCTCGCCCTTGTATGACCTGCCGCAGCTGCACGGGATGTCGTATATGCAGTTCTTTGTTTTCTCCTTGGTGGTTGGCGGTCTGACCTTTGTGAGTGACCTGCGGAGGGTGGTGGTACTTCTGAACACCGTCCTGATGTTGTATGCTCCGCAGATTCGCCTTAGCTTCTCTGACAGTCCTCTGTTGTATGGGAGGGATACTGTCGCGATGGGCTTATCCCTTGGTTGTTGTTGGGATGCTTCCTTGGGTTTGTGTTTCATGAAGCTCGTTGGGTATCCGTTTCTCCTGAAGGTGCTGGTGAGGCGTGACATTTCCATCTTTCTGGCTGCTTCGTCTCCACAGATGTTGGTGGCTCGGGTCTGCAGGCATCTTACGATACCTTTCTTGACTGTGTCTGGGTGGTGTGACTTGAAGTTGAGGTAGCGGTCGGTCGCTGTTGGTTTGCGGTAGACCGATGTTCTGAATGCTTCCTCAGATTTCTCCACTTGGACGTCAAGGAATGGTAGTTTGTTGTCGACTTCTGTTTCCATTGTGAATTGGATGGAGGGTCGGAGGCTGTTGAGGTGGTCTAGGAACGGTGTTATGTCCTCGCGATGGTCCCACAGGACGAATGTGTCGTCGACATATCGCAGCCACAGGGATGGTTTCAGTGGTGCTGTTTGTAAGGCCAGTTCCTCGAAGTGTTCCATGTAGATGTTGGCGATCACCGGTGACAGGGGTGAACCCATGGCCATTCCTTCAGTTTGTTGGTAGTAGTCATCGCCCAGTTGGAAGGCGGTGGTGGTGACACAGAATGTCAGGAGTTCCATGATGTCATCAGTCGGGATTGTCGTTCTTTCGGGCAGTGTATCGTCGCTCTCCAGTCTTGTCCTCACTATGCTCAGAGCTTCGGTAGTGGGCACATTGGTGAACAGACTCACCACATCTGATGGTGAGTCTGTTCTGAACATCAAGCTAGCAAAAGAGAAGAACCATCTGACATTCATGTGCAGATGCCGGGATAACGACATCATCCCTAATGGACTGAGACTAAAGACACCTGTGTACACCAAACAAGCGAGACGAATCGGAGAGAAAGCCAGCCGAGCTCTCATAAGAGAAAGGATCGCCTTCCATCGACACAGCAAAACGAAACTCGAACAATCAATATCTGCCATCGAAGAAACCATCCGCTCAAAAGTAACATGCTCCGACGACTTCAACCGCATCAAATCATCAGTCATCAGGTCACATACCATCGTGGACCATGCCACAAAGAAGCAGCATATGACAAAACTCGAAAAACTGAAGAAGATCGCACCTACCAGGACTCCGTTACAGCCCATCAGAGCTGTAGTGAACCTCAGCAAGCGACAACTGTCGGCATCTGAAGAGACCATACTCAACAAGGGACTCAACTTCGCAACATCCACCAAGCGGATAAACAACATGGACATCGTGGCCCCAATCGAGGAAGCAACATCCCACATTAACAGAGAACATGCAGAAGAACTACGCTGGAAAGTCAGGCATGCATTGGAAAGGGCCAAACCGCCAAAGGCCAATACCACCAAAGAGGAACTGGCAGCAATCAACAACCTCAAACAAGACGGCAGCATCATCATACTTCCAGCAGACAAAGGAAACACCACCGTTGTCATGGACAAGAAGGAATACGACCACAAGATGAACAGCATTGTGACAGATGGATCGTACACCAAACTGAAGAAAGACCCAACCCCGGCCTGTGAACGCAAACTAACAAAGCTCCTTAAGAAGAACAAGGACAAGGAACAACTCACGGACGCCCAGTACAGAAAGCTGAGCCAACATCACAGCAAACTTCCACACATGTACGGGCTACCAAAGGTACACAAGACCAATGTACCGCTAAGACCAATAGTAAGCTGCCGTGGCTCAGCCTGCCATCCTCTGAGCCAGTTCCTCGTCAAGATCATCAACCCACTGAGTGGCAAAACACCTACATATGTCAAGAACTCAGCCCACTTCGTCTCACTGGTTCAGGCCATGCGACCTTCGCCGAACATGCAAATGGTAAGCTTCGATGTGGTGAGTCTGTTCACCAATGTGCCCACTACCGAAGCTCTGAGCATAGTGAGGACAAGACTGGAGAGCGACGATACACTGCCCGAAAGAACGACAATCCCGACTGATGACATCATGGAACTCCTGACATTCTGTGTCACCACCACCGCCTTCCAACTGGGCGATGACTACTACCAACAAACTGAAGGAATGGCCATGGGTTCACCCCTGTCACCGGTGATCGCCAACATCTACATGGAACACTTCGAGGAACTGGCCTTACAAACAGCACCACTGAAACCATCCCTGTGGCTGCGATATGTCGACGACACATTCGTCCTGTGGGACCATCGCGAGGACATAACACCGTTCCTAGACCACCTCAACAGCCTCCGACCCTCCATCCAATTCACAATGGAAACAGAAGTCGACAACAAACTACCATTCCTTGACGTCCAAGTGGAGAAATCTGAGGAAGCATTCAGAACATCGGTCTACCGCAAACCAACAGCGACCGACCGCTACCTCAACTTCAAGTCACACCACCCAGACACAGTCAAGAAAGGTATCGTAAGATGCCTGCAGACCCGAGCCACCAACATCTGTGGAGACGAAGCAGCCAGAAAGATGGAAATGTCACGCCTCACCAGCACCTTCAGGAGAAACGGATACCCAACGAGCTTCATGAAACACAAACCCAAGGAAGCATCCCAACAACAACCAAGGGATAAGCCCATCGCGACAGTATCCCTCCCATACAACAGAGGACTGTCAGAGAAGCTAAGGCGAATCTGCGGAGCATACAACATCAGGACGGTGTTCAGAAGTACCACCACCCTCCGCAGGTCACTCACAAAGGTCAGACCGCCAACCACCAAGGAGAAAACAAAGAACTGCATATACGACATCCCGTGCAGCTGCGGCAGGTCATACAAGGGCGAGACTGGCCGCCCACTGGCGGTCAGGCTCGAAGAACACAGGAAGGCCACCATCCGAGGCGAAACACTGAAATCCGGTGTGGCGGAGCATGCATGGTCTGAAGGAGATCACAGACCTGCTTGGGATGATACCACCATCATCGACAAGGAGCCACACTGGAAAATCAGAAAAATCAAGGAAGCCGCACACATGGCGCTGGCTAGCAACCCCATCAGCAAGCCAAGCGTTGACATCAGCCCAATATGGCTCCCACTACTAAGGAAATCACAAAAACATCTGGGGGATAAATGACACCAAGTTTCCAGCTCCATAACGATGTCTGCCTCGATAGTGGAGTGGTTAGAACCGTGGACTATCACCGGGGAAACCCGAGTTCGATTCCCGCTGACTACAGGAGCTTTCGAACGGTATGACGCGTACGGCGCAACGCCACCAACATCCAGGTCCTTCTAAGGGCCAAAGAACACCTGACGACGGCCGGAGAAGTAACTGGCCGAAACGTTGTGAAACTAACATCTCAACTCAAGACGGGGACGAAAGTCCGACAACTAACATCAGTGATACTAACACCTCGTCTCAAGCATTCAGAAGAACTATTCAACGTTTGGGTTGGTTGAAAGCTAATGAGCTCGTCCAGTACCACACTATGTGCATGGTTCATAGAGTACGTCGCGCAGGCGAACCTGAAGCACTGGCTGAAAATCTCATTAAAAGCTCAGAGACCCGTGACCGCAATACTAGACAAAACAACACATTGTACGTACCAATGTCACATACAGAGATGGGACGAAGGCGTTTCTGCTGTCGTGCACCTCGCCAGTATAATGCGCTGCCACATGATTTGACGTTACGCTCGACGCCAGCTTTCCGGAGTCACTTAGTAAGCCACCTATGTGACAGTCGCACCGTGACTGGGCAAGAGTGACGTGGTCCGATGTCCGAACTATTAGAGCAATGACTATCGAGCGATTGTTGTTAAATGTGGATGATTCGTCTCGTGTGTGTATAAGATGTGCTATTTTTTACAGCAACCTAGGCGTGGTTTATGATCAGGGGCGGATCCAGGAAAACTCCAAGGGGAGGGTCATGAATCGAAGTGGTGCCCCTACCTATACCCAAAATTAAAAACTCAACGGATTTCGTCCACTTCATTTTGGTGGTGCCCCCATTTTCAGTTTTTTATTTTTATTTTTTATTTTTAGTCAGTATCTTAACTCTTAGCCACAACCACATTTACCAATTGTAAGCAAGTATATATGAATGTGCTATGTGTATATATGTTGTGGACGCTGAGTAGTGAGTACTTACCAGGAACGTTATCAGGTAAGCAAATCGTTGTCAGTCCGACGAACTTGACCTTGGCGTCTAAAGGGTCTGTCCTTGACACTTCAGGCTTGTCAGGGGCACCAAAGTCCTTCCAGGGACACCACAAACCTGTCAGGGGCACCTACGGCCTTGTAGGGGCGCCACAGGCCCGCCAGGGGCACCACAGGTCTGCCAGGAAGCAGGGGCACCACAGGTCTAGCAAGTATACACGACAGGCCTGTCAGGGGCACAACGGGCCTGTTGGGCCCATGAGCACCCCTAGGGGCAGGGGCACCACAGTCCTTCCAGGGGCACCGCAGGCCTGTGAGGGGCACCAGCGGCCTAGCAGGGGCACCAGTCAACACAGGCCTGCCAGGGGCACCACAGACCTGCCAGGGGCACCAGAGGCCTGTCAGGAGCACCACCGACCTCGCAGGGGTAACTTGGGCCTGTCAGGGCCCAGGGGCACCACGGGCCTGTCGAGAGGCACTTCAGGCTTTTCAGGGGCACCATAGTCCTCTCCGGGCGCAGGGATAGCAGGGGCACCAGAGGCCTGCCAGGGGCACTACAGGCCTAGCAAGGGCACCACTGGTCTATCAGGGGCACCACGAGCCTGTCATAGCCAGGCATCTCAGGCTTGTCAAGGCCCAGGGGCACCACAGGTCTGTGAGGGGCACCAGCGACCTAGCAGGGGCACCAGTCAACACAGGTCTGCCAGGGGCGCCACAGACCTGCCAGGGGCACCACAGACCTGCCAGAGGCACCAGAGGTCTGCCAGGGGCACCACCGGCCTCGCAGGGGCACCTTGGGCCTGTCAGGGGCACCACGGGCCTGCCGAGGGGCACTTCAGACTTTTCAGGGGCACCAGTCCTCTCCGGGCGCAGGGGTACCAGCGGCCTAGCAAGGGCACCAGAGGCCTGCCAGGGGCACAAGCGGCCTAGCAAGGGCACCAGAGGCCTGCCAGGGGCACCACAGGCCTAACAAGGGCACCACGGGCCTGTCAGGGGCACCTCAGGCTTGTCAGGGCCCAGGGACACCACAGTCCTTCCAGGGGCATTACAAGCCTGTCAGGGGCACCAGAGGCCTAGCAATGGCACCCCAGGCCTGCCATGGACACCACAGGCCTGCCAGGGGCACCACCGGCCTTGCAGGGGCGCCTCAGGCCTGTCAGGGGCACCACGTGCCTGCCGGGGACACTTCAGGCTTGTCAGGGGCGTTACAGTCCTGTCAGGGCCCAGGGGCACCAGGCCCGTGGTGTCCCTGCTAGGCCTGTGGTGCCCCTGGCGGTCCTGTGGTGCCCCTGTCAGGACTGTGATTCCCCTGATAGGCCGGTGGTGCCCCTGGCAGGTCTTTGGGCCCCCGGGCCTCAAGGGGGGGGGGCCATGACCCATGTGACCCCCCCCCCTTGGATCCGCCCCTGTTTATGATAGGGCAGGAAATGCTGTGTACATATGTTGCATGCTTTGTACTACATAACTGAGACTGTAATAGCCCCGAGTACATCGAGGATTGTCTCATTAAATACATTACAATTACATTACAATACATTACATTACAATCACTCCGATTTACCATAGGAAAATACATAGAAAATGTATGTCTCAACTGCGCCAAATATACAGACAGTTATATACCTACATGTGACGTCATGATTAGCCCGACCAATCAGAAGCAAGTTGTTTTCAGTCACAAATAATTAATTTCTGAACTATCTAGGCATTTTTTTAACAAAGTGATTTTAAATTAAATCATTAAAAATTCTGAACTTTTTTATTTTACCAAAACATACAGAGCATGCAGATAGGTCCCAACCCTATTGGTAGGGTATTATGGGTTTGGGTTTCACTAATCTGAACCGTGCGGGGTCATTCTCCCAGGCTGTGACGCTAGCAGGGTTATTAGTTTGAGAACCTCTGGTGTGACCTGTGTCGGGTCATTCTCCACAGGCTGTTACGCCAATATATTACAATAAGTTTAAGAGCCCCTGGTATGACCCGGGTCGGGTCATTCTCCCGAGGTTGTGATGCCAATATGTGCCAATAAGTTTAGGAACCCCTGCTCTGACCTGGATCAAATCTACTATCCTTAGGCTGTGACGCCAATATATTACAATAAGTTTGAGAACCCCTGGTTGACCCGTGTCGGGTCATTCTCCCCAGGCTGCGACGCCAGCAGGGTAAGCGTGGTTCACTTTCTGGCCTATACCCACGCCGCTGGCGGACTCAACGCACTGCTAGAGGCCACGCCAGGCACCGCGCAGGAGTTCAAGGTCAAGGTCAGTGCGGGGTCAAAGGTCAAGGTCAGTGCGGGGTCAAAGGTTAAGGTCAGTGCGGGATCAGAGTTCAAGGTCAGCGCAGGGTCCAAGGTTGATGTATTTGGATGGTTGAAAGTTCTTTTTTTATAGTAAAGACACTGGTCAGAGCCGTAACTTAGCCGAAGTGGCTAAGTGAAGTGGATAAGTGGCTAGATCATGGTCTATGAGCAAGATAATGATACGTGTCTAGGGTCACTTCACGGTCAGTGAATGCAGTGTGTATGCATCTTTGTTCATATGCATGATTCTGTGTATGCCTATGTAATTATGTATAGATGTATGGGTGTATTACTTGTATTTGAAAATACCACACGGGCACTTTCACTTCAGGTTCTATCACAATCAACGAGAAAATGTAATGCGAACATATCAATGCTGTGCAGTGTGAAGGAAAACAAACGACTTGTCTGTCACATCAAGGTCATTTTAAATCCATGAATCTACAGACCAGTCGCATGAGCTTTGAGGTCCTCGAAACCCTCACACTCCCGTGGTAGGAAGTAGAGATGTCAATCGGATACCAGCTTTTTGGTATACCAATACCAAACCGATACCAACTCGGTATTTGGTATTTCAATCCTAATGTGTTTGGCATTTTGTTGGTATCATGAACCCTTGCTAATGTTTAAGAGGCTAAGAAATCGATAAAAAAGTTGGTATTTTCCTCATGTTCCCAAGTTGGTTTGGTTTTGGCATTTGCCCACGGTTTTGGTTGGTATTTGATTTGGTATCGGTATTCCGATTTTCCGTAATTGACATCACTAGTAGGAAGGCTCCAGTTGTGGACTGATGTGATACCGAATGACTGATAAGACTTGATCGCTAAACCGTGTTCCGATAAATGGTATCTTATCGAGTTGAAGCGAGGCAAGCGTGTTTAGATAGTTTTGTGCGGTCTAAAGATAATAAGGAAGGGCATTGATGGTATAATTACTAGTTTCATGTGTTGGGAACTGAGCGTGATACATTTTATACATTAATCGACAGAAAACGTAACTTTTGATATACATATTCGAGCAATGACGACGACGTTCACACTTCACATAATCCTATGCTACCAGAGTTTAGTAAATTTCCTCAACAAATTAAAATTGTCATCCTCGCTTGAGATAAACAAATTATCTTTGATTATTCATACAACAATGGTGAGTTTCGTGTGATCAATTCCGGGCTTCCACCGATTTTGGTTGGTTTTTGTTTTGGTATTGGTATTCTGATTTCCGGTAATTGACATTACTAATCTGAGTGTTTTCGCCGCCAGGGAGGTACCCAGCAGATCAGCGAGCTGCTTGCCGACCGTATCGGGCGTCATCGTATCTTCCTGGGGCACCCCGTCACGGAGATCACTCAGGGGAATGATGACGTCACAGTCAGTACCGGGGACGGCGTCGTATTCCACTGTGAGTTTCGGTAGAGTCCATCGTGTTTTATAATACAGTTTATCGTCTTCCACTGTGAGTTTCGGTAGCGTGCATCGTGTTTCACTAAAAGTTCAACATCTTTCAATGTGAGTGCATGGATTCACACTGTGACTTCATTGTGTTACTCTGAGTTCATTGCCTTACACTGTAAGACCATCGCCTACATCGAAAGTCCATCGTTTTACACTGGTGTCTTTCACGATGGGTTTTGCTGTGAGACCATTGTCTTCACTATAAGTAAATTGCTTTCGGTATTACAATATGATTATGCAGTCCCACACTGCGACTTCCACTGCCGTCTTTCACTTTGAGTTCCACCCTTTATTGCCAGACAGAATATCTCTACGTTATCAACGTGCAAAAACAATTGTGACTATGACGGTAAATCAACAGATTCATCTGCCCCAAGACTGCCGCAACACACTATGCTCAGGGCAGTCTGGATCTCTCATTCCTAATTTTCTAAATCAACACCAATCTAACAATAAGCCAAACGTCTTTCGCGGTCAGGCAAATACGTCATCTCTGCTTTACCTCCAAACCAGCTAGCCAGGGTGAACTTCACTCCACCGCTGAGCCCAGTGAGGCGAGAGTTGATCTCCAACATGCCCATGGGACATCTCATCAAATTTGTCGTCACATTCGAGGAGGTGAGGATGTCCAAAATTTATCCGGTTAGCATTGTTTTTTGTTTTGTTTTTTGCTATGACCATGAGTGAAAATAATAGCGAATGCTAATGCAACGATGCATTTGTTGGTTGGACTTTTAGGCAACAATAGCTCATTGTCATTGCGTCTCATGAACTGAAATTGTATTTCATAACCAAAATTGTGGCGACCAAAATTCGCAGAGATACTTCGTTGGGGAAATATTCAACTAGCGTAAAAGTTCATTATAGTAACGCTGTGTAGAAGTACGTTCACTGTTATTCGATAGCTGCAAAATCACCCAGGTTCAAGTATTGTGCTCATTTGTATTTTCTGTACGTCATCTGCACGTTCAGTTTTTTTTTTCTCTCTCACCCTCTTCCCTCTCTTTCAGGCTTTCTGGCGAGCTGCCGGCATGTCTGGCGAGGTCGTCTCAAACGGTGGACCTAGCACAGTTCCCGGGTGTACCCACGGTCCGCTGTGTATTGTCTATGACGCCACGTCTGACAAGTGCAGTCCGGCGCTGGTCGGATTCATTGCCGGAAGCACCAGCGTGGGGTGGGAGAGCAAACGGTGAGTGAAGAGAGAAGGAAAGAGAAGAGAGAGCGAGAGAGAACGAGAGCGAGAGAGAACGAGAGAGAGAGGGAGGGAGAGAGAAGAGAGAGAGAGAGAGAAGAGAGAGAGAGAGAGAGAGAGAGAGAGAGAGAGAGAGAGAAAGAGAGAGAGAGAGAGAGAGAGAGAGAGAGAGAGAGAGAGAGAGAGAGAGAGAGAGAGCGAGAGAGAGAGCAAGAGATGTAAGGGATATACATAAGACTGACATGCAATCGCCGAAAGGCTGCGCCTGCAGACGGCAGTGAAGGAATATGATTGAATATTCTAGTTCGCTGCTTTATAGAGTATTTATAATATTTGCTTTGTTTGCTTTAAAACCCGCACCCGGCTGGGGGTCCTGGATTTCCACGCCCTGCTGGGGGGTGTTTGAACA